>NC_042620.1:225040304-225240304 GCF_901001135.1 Rhinatrema bivittatum
GTGTTTGGCTCATCAAATCTGGCCAGCCAGGGAAGAAAGAGGCCAAACCATTCATTGCACCTTTTACCATCCCCTCCATGGACTATCCATTAAGAGGGATGTGGCCACCCTGGACCCAGGAGGCTGACTCCAGGAGGAATCATAAGAGCCAAGAAAAGGCATATGAGGGCCATGCCTCATTCAAAAACACCAGAACCAATGGTACAACAACAATATCAGATCAGCCAAACGCGAACTCTGAAAAAAAGAAAAAACATGGAGAAACAACAAAACAAACACACTATTGAACGCCTACCAAACACACTTAGCATACTACAAAAAACGTAATCACAACACTAAAAATGATTTCTACTCAAAAACAATAGACAAATTCCAATACAACCCAAGAATGCTCTTCAATATCGTATGTAGCCTAACCAAACCATCCAATGACCAGTCATCACCTTCCACCAAGCTCTCAAGCAATGACTTTGCAGAATTCTTTAATGAAAAAATCAAAACCCTCATAAACAACAACCTCAACAATAACACGCAAGACCCGAAAATACAAATCAACCAAACACCTAGCTGGCCCAATTTTGATTCAGCATCATCACTGGAAATCCAAACTATTATCAAAAAAATAAACCCAGCGAAGGACCCTATTGATAGCATACCCATACAGATGATCAAAGCCATCGAACCATCAATAACCAAAATGGTAACTGACATCGTGAACCTATCCCTCACAGAAGGAAACTACCCTGACTGCCTAAAATCTGCAATCAACAAACCTATACTGAAAAAGACCAACTTGACCAGAAAACCCACTAAACTACCGACCCATATAAAACCTATCATTCATTGCCAAAATTATTGAAAAAATCGCCCATTCCCAACTCAGCGACCACCTGGAAAAGAACAATATCCTACTCCCCACACAATTCAGCTTCAGGAAACAACTAAACACTGAATCACTACTATCACTAAACAACACCATACTCAAAGGCTTTGACAATGGCCAAAGCTACCTTCTAGTCCTACTAGAACTATTAGCAGCCTTCGACATGGTAAACTATTCAATACTGATTGACCGCCCGTCAGAAATTGGCACAAATGGAAAAACCCTACAATGGTTCTCATCCAATTTTTCACAAAGGACTTACCAGGTGTCAATCAACGACACCCTCTCAAAGAAAATAAACCTTGACACTGGAGTTCCCCAAGGATCCGCTCTATCGGTGACACTCTTCAACATTTATCTCCTACCGATATGTCACTTCCTCTCAAACCTTAAACTGACCCACTTCATATATGCTGATGACATCCAAATACTTATCCCAATCCACAACTATATCGAAGACACCTACAAAAAAACAGCCAATTACCTCACCAAAATAAAGCAACTACTAACCAACATGAAACATTGATAAGGCAGAAATAATCCTGTTGGATAGAAAGAACAACCCTCCGCACCTACCACCACTCAACATAATGAATCAAAAGACAGCAATCTCCCCAGTCACCCATGCCCGCAACCTTGGAGTTATAATTGACAAGGAAATATCCATCAAGAACCACATCAGCGCAAAAATCAAAGACGGTTATCACAAACTCCTAACTCTACAACACCTAAAACCTTTCCTCTCCCACAACAACTTCAGAACAGTCCCCAACTACTCTTCTCCAACCTAGATTACTGCAACTCCCTGCTATTCAACTTACCTCTTACCACCCTCTGACCACTCCAGATCCTTCAAAATACAGCCGCCAGAATACTCACAGGAACAAAAGTACAACCACATCACTCCAAATCTCATATCACTACACTGGCTCCCAATAAAATCAGGATAGACTACAAAATACTATCCATAATACACAAAATAATATATGAAGAACAAACAAAATGACTAAGTGCTTCCATAAAACCTCACTTACCAAACTGAAATCTCCGATCAGCTAACAAAGGGCTACTAAAATTCCACCTGCGCACCAAAAACTTATTTCAACTCAGAAGAGAGCCATTTCCCTAGGAAGCCCCAAACTCTAGAACACCCTCCCAACTGAACTGAGAATACAACAAAACTTAAAACATTCAAAAAAGAACTAAAAACTTGGATGTTCACAAAAGCCTACCAAAACACCCAATGACTCTATGCTATAAACCCCCTCACTACCGCCACATTTAAACATTCAGATCCAATCCAAAGCACATATTTTAACCTGTGCAATATAACAACTGAACCATATTAATAACACCTCCAATAACTATGTTAACAAGCAAATGAATGTTTGATCACTGTTAAACATCAAAACTTTGTAAACTGTTGTGATGGCGAAACCGAATGCCGGTATATAAAACTTGATAAATAAATAAATAAATGCCCAGCACCCTATGCCTTGAAGAAAAAGCTGCATTTTTGCCATGCAGAAGAGGCATGGACTGCACAGGATGATGACATCAGAGCGCTAGCTCAACCAATCTCTCCTCCCCAGGTGTGTCCATCGAACAGCATGGCAATGGTACTCACATACATGTGGCACTCATGCACATGGCTCAGCACTGCTCCTTAACTGGGGCAGTTCCTTTTTAATATCTTCCTTTACCTTAAAGCCATGAGGATTAATTTACGTATTTGCTGCATCATTTTTATCCAATTAGTTAATACCCTGGGTATATTTCTTTCCAGCATTGTTAATGTTTGGTTGTTTGTGACTGAAAACGATAAATAAATAATTTAGCAAGTAGTTGGGTTGTCCATTATGTATCTGATTATATGTATCAATTCATTTCAGTGTTAACTTCTAACAAGCCATATTGTTAAGTTATGCTCACTGTAGCATAACTATTGATAGCTAAACAAAGTCTCTTGCTTAATCTGCTGTAAACATAGAACAACTGTTTCAGCAACTGGTACTGCCCAGTCCCTTGTAATCACAGTATGGTGAACCATATGTGGATTTATTTTTAAAGTAATTGTTACAGAGATCACTGTCAAGTAAATATGGCATGCTGAAGTTTTAATATTTTAAAGAAACAGCTGTCATTTTATATAAACCCATTTTTTTTTTAAATTCACATTTATATATTTGAGGAAAGCTATCTGCCCTGAATCTTTTCATTCATTAGTGCTGCCATGTGCACAGGATGCAGGTCACATTCTGCAACAAAAGCCTAAAAGAAAACCTAAGAACAAAAGGGCGACTATATAGGAAAGTAAACTGCGTTGTCTGTCCTAATTCTTTATGACAGTCACAAACACTTCTAGCACATTACTAACTTTAGAGAATTATGTGCCTCACTGTGATCTTTGTCTCTGTTATCTCAATCTTTTTCAAAGGGTTTGAAGTATTGATGTTTATGACCTTTCAGGTTTTATTGCTGCAAAAGCACTGTAGCTCAATTCAGATTTTCAAAAGAGGTAAAAATATCAAAGCAGCATCCTGCGAAGCTGAAACAGGGTAAGAACGTCAGCGTTCCTCTGAAAACATGACCCTGAAAGTTTCTGGATCAGTTTGGTAATTCCTAGTCGATAGGACATCAAAAAGTGGCAGAGCTTGCAAGTGGTCAAGCTTTTTCATATTGTAATTACTCTCTATTCTTGCTGCAAACAGAAGAAATTCAATGGAAAGTGATTGATATTTATCAAATAAAAATAACTAAGATAAGGACATAGGGAGGCCATATTCATTAGGCTGTTTAGTGAAAAAGTTATCCAGTTAAGAGTTAGTTGTATAATGTGTCCTGTATATTCAACAGGATAAACGTCCTCTGAATATACTTGCTTAAAGTTATCTGGCTACATGTAGCTGGATAACTTAAAAATCTAATTCGCTGTGTTTGAATATATAGATGGTTAGATTTTGAAGTTATCTGGCCTTGTGTGGCTGAAAAAAATAGTAACTTAACCGGATATCTTCAAAGAAAACTGGTTAAGTAGAGATCTGTAAAAGGAAAAAAAACCAATGTATTTAAAGAGGCCTATGGCCTGTTTTGTTTGACGCTAAGGAAAAAGTACAATTGAGGCACGGTCGACCTTCTAATTGCTCCGGGGGTCTGAAGGGGGGAAGAGGAAGATTTACACTTTCTTTAAATTGGTAATGGGGTTGACAGACCCGGGGCATTCAAATATACTTTACTGGGTTTGGGGGTGCAGATGGAAAGTCAAAAGGGCCTCATTTATACTTTCACCATGGGATCAAAAGAAATAGGCCACAGGCCCCTTTACATATATATATATTTTTTTTTTCTGATTCACTGTATTTAAAGTTCAAGGTTCTTATTGAAAATATTGTTTTTTACGTTACGTTATGCTTTACACTCCTTGTTATTTGTAAACCGGGTTGATGTGATGCCTATCATGAAACTCGGTATAACAAAAACAATAAATAAATAAATAAATAAATAAATAAATATTATTTTTTTTTTCCTTTTACAGATCTCTACATAACCGGATATCTTTGAATAACCTGCTTAGAAGCAGGTCTAAAGTTATCTGGCTAACTTAGCCGGATATACCCAATATTCAGCTACATTAGTCAGATATCTCAACCCCTTCCTGTAATGCCCCAAAACACCCCTTTTTTATCTAACTACTAATCGGCCATAATTTAGATGGATAAGTGGCTGAATATGCCTCATTTGCTATTTAGATGGATAACTTATGAGTTATTCAACTAAATGGTTTTTAAATATTGACCTCTTTTTTTTTTAGATTTAGTGATAGCAGATATCCTGGATAATATACTTGGACATGACAGATATGATGCTCTTTGTATTGGTTTTATCTTTAGTATGTTTGAAGTTACTCTAGTAACATCATTAATTTGAGAATATCTAGTGAAAAGATTTTAAGAAACTACACTTCTGTGCATCTACTAGCACTCAACCTGATTAACTAAGGCGTTTTCCCCCATTCTGTATCTATGGGAAAAAAACAAAGCTTATTAAATTAGGCCCAGTGTATCTTTATTTTCTATCTTGTATTATCTATAATAATGTATACTGCTTGACTGTTGAAAAATGAAACACATAGTGATGCTACTACATAGAGACTGTAGCAAACATGTAGTATTCCATTATTGTATTCTATATTAACCCTATATTAAAGTTTTCAAATGTATATTATATGTACCTTTTAATGAGGTGTTTCAGAGAACAAGAACATAAAATAGTACATTTCCTACATACAGCAATACTGTTCCTCTTACTAGATCTCTGGCTTTAACTCTGATTTACCAAAGCTGAGACTCCTCTGTTTTTTTCCCATAATATCAGGAATTATTTTACTATTTTTGCATTTACCAACTGAATTGGAGGTATCAACATGAACCCTATGATAACCTATAAAGAAATAATTATTTACACCATTCCTAAGTCATTTTATTTATCAGAAATTCCCTTCCTTTAGAACTTCCATTCAGATGGGTGACGGGTTTATTTAGAATATAGTGAGGTTGATATTCAAAGGGTTTTAACTTTTTGATTTACCCAGGTGAGACCCCAGACTTCATTATTTCCCCTCACCATGCATCTGAATTTTATTGAAGTAACTCATTATCTGTATAAACAGGCCAGTGCAATACCACGTGCTCAGGCTAGCGCACTGGTTAACCTGCAGTTGTATGCGCACTTTGGACGTGCGATCATAACCCCTTGTGCAATAACGGGATTAGCGCATCCAAAACACACATCCAAACCAGCGAGTTGCTAATAGCACTCATTACATGTAAATTCCTTTTGAAGAGGCTATTAGCTTTTACCCACTTTTGTAAAAAAATATATATGTGCCCGACATGCACATTTTTACTCTCAAAATTTAACGCCTGCCCCAGAGCAGGTGTTAAGACTGGAAGAGCCTCTAAAGTTAGAGGCTTAGACTGTGAGCCTCTAAAGCAGAGCTTTCCAAACTTTTCATGTTGGTGACACACTTTTTAGACAAACATAATTTCACGACACGGTAATTCAGTCTACTAGTAAACCAGAGGTTAAAGGTTAAACGAACGAAACATTTCGACAATTTATGTATGTTTCCTTAAATATATACATAAATAAAATGTTTCACGACACAACCTATCTCATGAAAACCTTAAACTTATATTAAAAATATATATTCCAAGATTCATGTTATTGTTATAATTTATGAGAAACAATAATAAAACAAATTGTCTGTCCCCCACACACTCATCTCTCTCCTCCCCCCAGCACATGTCTGGCCCCCACACACTCATATCTCTCCCCCTCAAGCACATGTCTGTCCCCCCAGCACGTTTGCCCCCCACTCACTCATCTCTCTCCCCCCAGCACATGTCTGGCCCCCACACTCATGTATCTCGTCTTTTTGATTGTTGCCAGTTAAGTGCTTCACTCCCTTCCATGATCACCAGACACTGCTGCTTGCAGTCAGTACTCCTCATGGCCAGGCCTCATCAGCAGCAGCAGCCAATGCAAGGATGGCTGGGCTCGTTCCACCCACCAAGCCCCCCAAAAAAACGCGATTGACAGCAAAAATCACCCAATAATAAGCAACCCATAAACTGAAAAAAAAAGTGAATCTCTAGGAAAAAAAAAGCCCAAACTCGCATCAGAGTTGACCGGGCTTGCGCGACACACCTGCACACTGCAGGCGACACACTAACGTGTCCCGACACACAGTTTGGAAAGCTCTGCTCTAAAGTTAGAGTAAGTTAGACTGTAAGGCCTCTGGGGATAGGGAAATACCTACAGTACCTGAATGTAAACCGATGTGATATCTCAGATTGAATGTCGGTATATAAAAATAATAACTAAATAAATAAAGTTAATAGAAAAGCAGAAAATACTGCTTTTTCTGTAGTTCTTCTGACTTAATATTGTGGCACATTAAGTCAGAGAAACTGAAAAAAGGAGTAAGGTGAAAAAAAATGTTTTAAAATAATGTGGTCAGGTTAGGAAAATGGACACTCAATTTTACGAGCGTCCGTTTTCCTAACCTGTTCACAGCCACTTCACCTGTGCGCCCGATGCCAAGGAAGCTCTAGGGATGCACAACTTCCTCTACTGCCTCCTTTTTAATGCAGTGGATCATTTCCCTACTGCATCGTGTGCCTGGGAGAGGTGGATGGGCCCATGTTAGGAAAGCGGGCGCTCAATCATGAACACCCATTTTTCACACACCAATATTGCTTCAGCCTGAAAATGTAGCTGGATGAAAAGAGGTGGCAGTGCCGGAATACTGGGCACCCATTTATAATTTTTTGCTGGAAAGCACTGATATGCAGCGCTACCTGGCTAAAATTAACTGGATAAGTCTGGTCAAAACAATATCTGTCCTAAAGGTATCGAGATAACTTATCCTCATGTATTCAGCAGAGCATTTATTCGGGTGCGTTCCACTAGCTATCAGGGTGAAGTTATCTGAATAGCTTTTCCACTCTCAGACACTTGCTCACTGAACCCAATGGACATGAACATTTTATTGGGATCATAATGTCATCAAGTTGGAAGGGCAGATATAAATGTTGGCTAATAGGAATTTCTCTGTTTGCAGGACGATAATAGGAATCCCTCTATTTGTGAGATGATAGAGTTGATAAATGAGAATATAATATGGAATCAAAATATAGTGAACCCTATTATTCTTGTTTTTTCTTTGTGTGCCTAACTGTTTTGTTACAGCAAAATTTTAAAATACTTTAAGAGTATTGTTTTATATTTGTTTTACTTTTATATACAGTAGCAATATGTAGAGTCATCTTTTTGACTGTTTTCTCCCATTTGGTGCCACTGAGAAATACCCTTTGAACACACAGGGCCAGATTGTAAATCACCTACGCGCGTAAAACCTGGGTTTTACGCGCGTAGGTGGCCTTACATGGGTCGGGCCAATTTTCAAAGGCCTGGCCATGTGTGTAAACCCCATGGTCGCATGTAAGTCTTGGGATTTGTGAAAGGGGTGGGGAGGGGTAGTCCGGTGGGCGGGGTGGGGCTAGAGGCGCCTGGCGCAGTGGCCATTTTGCCGCTGTGCCAGGGGACCGCGTGCCAACAGGGGGCCAGCGAGCACAACTTGCTCCTGCTCAGAAGAAGGCACAAAAGGCAGGTTAATGATTTTGGGGGGTTTAGGATAGGGATAGGGGGAGAGCAGGATAGGGGAAGGGGAAGGGAGGTCAGGCTAGGGGGTTTGAAAGTTCCCTCCCAGTCTGCTCCTTAATTGGAGCGGACTGGGAGGGAACTGGGGAAGGCCCTGATGCGTCGCCACATGTAACTGCAAAACACCTTCCCCCCTTGCACGCGCCGTCCCGGTATTTAATAACTTGCATGCGCACATGGACGCGTGCGAGCAATTTTTAAAAAATCTACCCCATACAATTAAAAAATACAAACATACATATTTATACTCTGATAATGTAGGTTCTAAACGTTAATATGTTTACTAGTAAATATATAAAGTATGCAATTTTCCCATTCATTACATATTACAACATATCTTACTGTTCACAAAATTACTAAATAAAAAAGGAATCAGTGTGATATGATAAAATTAGTAGGTAAAAAGCAAAGGCATGGATAAAGCCTTCCATTAGAATCTGAGCTTTATAAACTAGGCCAATAAAAAGTTTGAATTGATCATGTGGAAAGTGAATTTAGATAAACATGAAATGATATTGTTCAGTATGAATTATTCCATATTTGTAACTCATTTTGAACTTCTGTAAACTTTAGTCCAGAGTTTACAGACCTGGAATAAAACCAATTAGAGGATGTGGTAGCCTATTACCATTTACTAGTAAAATAGTATATAATAAAGGAAACAATTTTACTATAAAGAACATAGAAATTGGTAACAACTAAAGACCTTCAGGCCCATCTATCTACTCTATTTAATTCAAGAACTTATTTAAGTCAAAGCACAAGAAACTGTAAATTATCTTAGGAGTTCTGTAATAAAATCAATTAGAAATGTAATTCCTTAGAGTTCTCAAGTAGAAGAAAGGGGTTCAATAGGACTTGAGTAATGAAAAGAGTTTTAAAAAGTAGACATAACCATGCTCTAAAAAATCCCAATTATAATGACAAGCTATGGAGGATCAAGCAAAAAATATCAATTAGTTATAGTTTGATTTTCACAATATTTACTAGAAAACATTTAGCTATAGTTCTTTTACAAATCAGATTCAATAGAGGCAAAGGGCATTACTTGTAATAGTTTTTCATAAAATGTAGCATTTTCATGGATTTACGTTGCTGATTTATATGACTTGACCCATGCCATTTCACAGGCAGGCCCAGAATTCAGCAAAGGCAACAAAGAGAACTGCCTAGGATGCCAAATATGCAGGCTAAAAGGAACCTGTTTCAGTTTACTTTAGGGCCATAGGCCAGCAGAGCTTCAAAGAGATGCCACACTCTTCCTGTGGGCACCAAAATCATAAATCCAGCACTGCTCACAGAGCTTTCTCAAATGAAAGTTCTAGACAACTTGAATTCTGCCTAGCAACCAACCAAAAATAATTCAATAATTATGGAGGTCTATATTCAAAGCATGTTCAGCATTATTAATCCATGTAAGAATAGTTTATGTGGTTAAGTAGTGGCTGTTGAATATGCTTCTACATTCAGCGGCCGCCACTTAGCCACAAAAGTCACTTATATAGGTATAAAGTTAGCCACATAAGTTGTGGACATGTAGTGGGTAGATCAGGGTGAAGTGTGTTAGTTATACGGCTAACTAGTGATATTTGGTCTTAGCCGCATAAATTAACCAGCTAAGCTAGATGTGCCATAGAGAAAGTATAAACTTAGCAGGTTATAACTTATACGACTAAGTGCAAATTTATATCTATATATTCAGCAAATTAGCTATGCCGCTGTATATACCTTGTATAGTCGCCGGATAAGTTATATCCTGCCAAGTTACTTAAACGGCCAGCTTTGAATATTGACCTCATAATGAACAGTGGCAATATTACAATTTACCTACTATAATTACTGATCACCTCAAGTGAGGAAAAATTATTTTTTCTTACATCAGACCTCATAAACAGGCATAGTTTGTAATGCTAATTAGCATATATCGAGTCTGCCAGATTTTATAATCATAGGTCATAAGATAAGTCTTTTTTGATATGCTTTTTGTGAAACCAATGCACCAAATATTGTGAAATAAAATAGTCTCTCATTTGAATCACTTGTGAGAACAATTTTTTAAATTTTCAACTTTCAATAGCATGAACTTAACTTAGTGATCACGATGAAGAAACGCCATGTTCTTCATACGAGGCTAGTATGGAAAAAACCCGACACTGGATCCGTGTTTCGGCTCATGCCTTCGTCGGGGGCCGAAATAGCTGTCAATATAAGTATGCACAGTTATAACAAACATTAGACAAAAAATGAGTACTTATCATTTGTAGCAGGCAAAATCAGTACACCAACATGATATGGAGCGGCTTGGTGAGGCGGCGTCTGCCGTTGATGCGTTTCTTCAACCAAAGTAAACTTGTTCTCACAAGTGATTCAAATGAGAGACTATTTTATTTCACAATATTTGGTGCATTGGTTTCACAAAAAGCATATAAAAAAAGACTTATCTTATGACCTATGATTATAAAATCTGGCAGACTCGATATATGCTAATTAGCATTACAAACTATGCCTGTTTATGAGGTCTGGTATAAGAAAAAATAATTTTTCCTCACTTGAGGTGATCAGTAATTATAGTAGGTAAATTGTGGTGTCACAGTACCTTTTGTTTTGATCATATTTAGCTGCTACCACATTTAAAAAATTCTATAGTGAGTCTTCATACAGTGGCAATACTATACAGATTACAATTACTGTTGAATGATCTACTGCACAGAGTCATTCATCAAAATGCGTTATGACATTAACGCATGCGATAACGTGTGCGTTAATGCCATAACGCATGCAATAATAATGGTAGTGCATGACGCGAATGCAAATTTTGGGAAGGGGCAGGATTAGGAAGGAGTTTGGGCGGGCTTTATAAAAATGAAGGGGCATATTGCACAGTTTTAATGCTGGAAATACCTACACCTGGCATTAAGCTGTGTGATATGACCAAAACGGCCATGACGCAATTTGTGATACATTTTTTGAATTGCATTTCAGCCATTTCTGGGCTTCCGAGGGGAGAGGGAGTGGAGTGTGTGTGTGGGGGGGAGAGAGAGAGAGAGACACCCCTGGTGGGGGGTCCTCACAGTGTGCAACTATTTCTATGCCTATAGGAGGGGCATCTAATAGCTCGTGGTGAGGTGTTGGTGGTGGTTTAGGGTTTAGGGGCCAGTTTTTCATGCAGAGTGAGACATATGAATATGAACAACACAGTATACCTCGGTGAAGATTTGAGATTATTTGAAATGAGGAAAGTCTCACAAAGATGTCATTTTATACTATGTTATCTCACCCTAGCTTGATAGTACCATCCATCATGCTAGGGTGAAAAAACATAGTGGAAATGTCATCTTTGTGAGACTTTCTTCACTCCAAATGACATCAAATTTTCAGCGAGATGTACTGTGCTGTTCATACGTCTCATTCTGCATGAAAAACTGGCCCCTTAACCACCATCAACACCTCACCTCAAGCTATTAGATGGCCTTCCTATAGAGATATAAATAGTTGACTAATATGAAGCTCTTACAGATAGGTGCTTGTGCTCATGCTTTCTCTCTCTCTCTCTGAGCTATATAAGGAATAGGAATTATTGCAGCATATGAAAAGTTTAGCACACCATGCAATACTATTGCTGCAAAGCACTATATTACTGCATGGTGCAGTAATTAAAACATTTCCACAAACACACCCCTTTTTCTTAGCATGGGCATTATCCATGCTTTATTATAGCATTTTGATTAATCTAGGGGTCAGTTTGCTATGAAGCTCCATGTAACAAATACAAATTGAAATTGAAATGAAATAAACAAACTAGGAGGCTGATGTACTAACCAGCACCAAATTTCACAAACACACATTATATTGTATGCAAAATTTTGTATGCAGTTTGCTGCTTTAGCACATGTCTTGCTATCAACCTTTGGTAGGGAACTGCAAAATTATGTAAATTATCTCATTATTTATGTTCACATAGAAAAATAATGTGCACTAAAATGTGCAAATGACAACGCAGAACTATTATCATGAGAAATACATCTTAGGTATATCCAAAATATTTTATTTATTTACTTTCTGTTTATGAACATGTGATACTCCATCTTTTCCTAAATGTAGGCACATTATTTTGCAATAATGGCTACATTAATGCAAGAAATGTAACTTGTACTATTTACCTCTGAACTCATTTTATGTGAATTACCATGGGCCGCAATTGCATATTAATTAGATGCATGATAATAGCCCATGTTATCGCTGCTTAGTACCTTTGCCTCTAAATCTGTTGAGCATTTGCATGATCGTCTTCATTACAGTAAGTTTATTTTCAATATATATTTTAATAATGGCAAATGTTTAAATTTTCAAGCAAACATTTTATGAGATTGATTCAGCTTCCTGAGTAAATCTGCTTACTCTAACAACTGCAGCAGAAAAAAGTTTTAAAACAGCACTAATAATATCCGCAGGTAGTTTCTTATATTCCTAGGAGTAAAAGACGACAAATTGTTTTATGTAAGTACATTAATAACGTATTTTAAGAAAATGCAGTCTGGGCATTAAAGTTTTAGAATCCTATTAACATGCTCTGTGGATGCTATCAAATTTAAGGGCATATAATACCTTTCTTTAATACAATTTTAACATTCTATACAGGTGAATCGAGTTTTTAAACATTAAAATTTCATGGATCTGTGTCTTAGGAGAGACAAAGGTGCTGTGTTGAGGTTTTTCTGATATTACATTTATGGAAAACATACAGCTACAAGTAACAAATAAAACTTTTAAACAGTCTGTAGATTATATTAAATATCAATTTCCTGTAGTAGCTCTGAACTTCTTGAATTTAAACATATATATGGTAATGTTCAATACAAAGCTACCTGCATGCTTTCAAAGATCTTATACAGTGAAACAATTTTGCTTTAGACTTGCTTTTGTCTTTCTTCTTAACTAGTTTGTCAATAAATATGTGCTACTTTATACATGCATATTTTCAACAAAGACTAAATCATGATAATGAATAACATATTGGGAAATAAGTATATGAGTAATGGTTCACTATACACTTATAAAATAGTGCTGTAAAAGGGGAAATCAAAATACTTGGTCAGGTTGCCTCTTCCACCCATATACAAACAAGCCACTCATTGAGTCATACATTGTAAAACTGAATATTAAATGCCTCAGCCATTTATTAGACTCCTGACAAGTAAATCTAATTTGGAAGTTTAAGTCTGCCTTTCTCTACTCTAACCCTTGGAAGATGCTATTGAGTATTGATTCTCTTCATAATGGCTTCTATCTGGTTGCCCAAGGTCCACCTCAAATACTGAAAACCCATTAGCTTAAGGCCCTGCATTGATGAAGGTATGAAGTCACTCACTCACAGGTCTCTGAAGAAAGCTTAGGGAGAAAGCTGCCTGGAGCAAAACATCCTTAAACTCAGAAGAGGACAATATTTGCAAAGTTTGCCAAAGAAACAACAATTAGTCATGTATAAGGGGGTCTACAAGCTTCTTGGACAGAACCAGACTCTCAGATCCAGCCCATCATGAGCTACTTCACCATGAAAATATGAATGGTCTTGTCTGTAGGAAGCCTGGAAACTATGGCCAGAGAATATAACTTGCCATTAAGATATGAAAGTGGGTCAACAACATAAGGAAAGACTGGTACAAGAATTCACAGTTTATAGTAATGTCCTTTCCAACAAAAAGAACATTGTTCAAGTAATAAGTGATGGACTTTGAGTTGGCTTCTCTCCCAGCAACTCAGTGTAGGAATGGGATGAATGTCTCAAAATATTGGCATGCACTTAGAGTAAAGTGCTCCTTCATATTGGAAGCCCAGTAAGCAAATGCTGTCAGGGTGCATTGGAAGTAAAATGCTGACCATCAGAACACCGTGTCTATATTTCCTGAGCAGAGGTAAGGTACCCTTGAAGAAGGCTTACTGCACTAAACATTTGTCTACTGGAATATAATCACTGATTGTACTGGAATATAATCACTAGGGATGTGCAGACCAAAAGTTTAAGTTCATAAGTCCATAAGTCGAAAGGGGGTCCCATTTGCGGTCAATATGGACATATGGAGAATTCCATAAGTTGAGTCTATTTCCATATGTGCAAATAAAAATGTAAACCCCTCACCCGCCTTAATCCCGCCCCCCCCCCCCCAAGACTTACCAAAACGCCCTGGTGGTCCAGCGGTGTCAGGACGCCATTCCTGAACTCCTTTGCAAGGAGCACGTGACGTCGGCGTCACGTGATTCCCCTCGGGTTCGCTCCCGGACCCCTCGTTGGGCCAAAAGTGCCTTTTGGGCCCAACGAGGGGTCCGGGAGCGAACCCGAGGGGAATCGCGTGAAGCGGCGTCATGTGATTCCCCTCGGGTTCGCTCCGGGACCCCTCGTTGGGCCAAAAGTGCCTTTTGGGCCCAACGAGGGTTCCGGGAGCGAACCCGAGGGGAATCACGTGACGTCGGCGTCACGTCAGAGTGACGCGGCGTCACGTGATTCCCCTCGGGTTCGCTCCGGGACCCCTCGTTGGGCTCAAAAGGAACTTTTGGCCAGCTTGGGGGGGCCTCCTGACCCCCCCAAGCTGGCCAAAAGTGCCTTTTGGGCCCAACGAGGGTTCCGGGAGCGAACCCGAGGGGAATCACGTGACGTCGGCGTCACGTCGGTGTGACGCGGCGTCACGTGATTCCCCTCGGGTTCGCTCCGGGACCCCTCGTTGGGCTCAAAAGGAACTTTTGGCCAGCTTGGGGGGGCCTCCTGACCCCCCCAAGCTGGCCAAAAGTGCCTTTTGGGCCCAACGAGGGTTCCGGGAGCGAACACGAGGGGAATCACGTGACGTCGGCATGACATCGGAGTGACGCGGCGTCACGTGATTCCCCTCGGGTTCGCTCCGGGACCCCTCGTTGGGCCCAAAAGGCACTTTTGGCCAGCTTGGGGGGGTCAGGAGGCCCCCCCAAGCTGGCCAAAAGTGCCGTTTGGGTCCAACGAGGGGTCCGGGAGCGGAACCGCGATGGACCACGTGACATCGGCGTCACGTAGGAGTGACGCGGACGTCACGTGATTCCCCACGCGTCCGCTCCCGGACCCTCACGGAACTTTTGGCCAGCTTGGGGAGTTTTGGTAAGTCTTGGGGGGGGGGATTAAGGAGGGTGAGGGGTTTAAATTTTTATTTAGATCAACAATCGCGATTTCCAACGTATTCAACATAGCTATGTTGAATAAGTTGGAAATCCGATCGTTTACGCCTCATCATTTTTTTAAGTTAAAAAAAAAAAAATTGCGTTTTCCATTTAAGTTCAAAACGAATGCACACCCCTAATAATCACTGATAGAGGAACCCACTGGGAAGGACAGATTGTAAACAGGAGTCATTAGGTCTGGGCCTGTGCCCCGAGTTTAATGATTAGTGCCCTGAGTCTCTGCTGCTGTTGCACTAAAAAGAAAAAAAAGTTTCTTCTTTGATGCACTGCACTATTCTCCATGCTGTCTTCTTCCCAGGTGTATTGGCAGCATAGAAACAAAGTGATCACTTCACTGTGGACTATGGAGACTGAGAGCATGCATGGTGCTGCTAGTCCCCGTGGCCCCCTCCTCCTACTATTGGTATGTTTCCATTTTGAAACAGGAAGCGTGCAAGTAGGAGACTGGCAGCACTGGACATGCTCTCAGTTCCCATGTCCCATGATTTAATGGTATCTGGGCTGCTGATAGACCTGGGAAACAGGCAGCATAGAGTGCTGCTACACCTGCCAGCTGTGCCTACCTTCCCACATTGGAGTGAGAGTTAGGGATGGCCCAGCAAAAAGAGAGAGAGATAAACTAGAAAGGGAATAAGAGAGTTGGGGGAGAAAGATGTGAAAGAGTGGGATTTGGGATTAGTAGGAAGGGGAAGAGGAGGGAAGGAAGAAGTGAGATGGGGATTACAGCAATAGGAGAGAGATGTGAGGGGAGGAAAGATATGAAAAGGAGAGGGCTGATAGTAAGGGAGAAGGGTAAGGGAAGAAGAGAGACCAGAGATAAGAGGGAAAGATATGAGGAGGAGAAATATGGTTAGTGGGGATGGAAGGTGTGAGGGGTGAATAGCAGAAAAACATGGGCTCAGGAATTAAGAGAAGAATTTAGGAATTGGATGGAACAGTGGGGACTCATGGATTGGATGGGATAGTCAGAAATATGATCTGGAAAGAGGTATGAGTGTGCTAGGGGTGTGAGACAGGGTGCAGAAAGGTGTGAAGGACCTGGAGGATTTAGGGAGGGTTCTAGAGGCAATGGAATGGGTCAGAGGGCTGTGGAGGGATGGAGAGACAGAGGGAATCTAGGAACGAGCAAGGGGGAAATGATCTTCCTGATATTTTCAAATGGCCTACCTTGTCCACTTTCAGAACTAGGATATTGGATTCAATGAACCACTGGTCTGATCCAGCCTGGCACATCTGTTGAAAGGGACAGGACTATGAAGGGGGTCAGAGATAGTGGAAATGGGGGCAGCTAAGGAGGAGGTGAAAGGGGGGAATATGAGGCTGGATAGGGGCAGAAGAAAGGGGATGCGTGAGGGAAGGAGGATAAGAGACATAGGTAGGTAGATGAGAACTGGTGAGGGGTGACTGAAGATAGAGGAAATAGGGGACTAGGGAGTGGTGAAAAGTGGGGGAATAGATTGCTGAAGAAAGAGAGAAGGGGGAATGGAAGGACTGCGGAAGGTTGATAGTAGAAGGTAGGTAAGAGCTAAAAAAAACAAAAAGGGAGATTGAGGATTGGAAAAGAAGAGGTGAAATCTAGCTATGAGAGGATAGAGAAGATAGAGAAACAGGTCAGAAAGAAATGGAGAAAAACAGATGAAAAGGACAGATTGATGTCACAGACAGATACAGGGAAAGAAGGGAAGAAATGAGAAATTAAAAGTACTTTAAAGTCCAACAAGAAGAAAGTGAAAAAGAGAAACTAGGACCACCCTGATTACAAAAATAAAAAGCTTAAAAAAGGTAGGAAGAAAGATATAAACTTTTAGGGACTGGAATATGTTGACTTTAGTAATGTGCATTTGTTGTATTTTGAGCAGAATAGGAGGAAATGAGTTTCTGCTTTTTCTTTCTCTGGTGTTGTACTGCATGAAAGCCTGGTTTCTCAGAGTTTCAATTCCAGTTTTAATCTGTGTGTTTCTGTTTCCACTCCATGGTGATCCCTTATTCTATGCGACCCCTGTGAGCAACACAGAGCGTGTAAGTGTTGCAATTCTATGGTTGTGCTGTGTTAGAGAGATTTTTCCCTATAGGAAATCTGTAAAAGGTTGCAGCAGGGAAGTGGGGGGAAGGTTCCAATGACTGAAGGTCACCTTTTGGTCAGAGGATGTTACCCACACTTCTTGACAAACAGCCTGTTACAGCCCCTGCTGAGTTTGGTTTAGGAGAAGGTTTACAAAACTCCTGACTCTCCTTGGTCTGGGAAATGAAGGCACATGGTTCCAACTGAGCCAGTAATACTAAGGAGCGGAAAAAAACCGCCAGTCAAAAAAAAAACCAAAAACCAAAAAATAGAACTGTTCCCATGCAGAACACTATAGTTTCTATAGTGCTCTGCAACCATGCAGAGCACTATAGAAACAGACTGAGCTCCTTAGCCTAAACACATGGATGAGACAATGATACAGGGATGAGGGCTTTAGATTCATTAGCAGCTGGAAATCTTTTTAGGGACGGGGAGCCTATTCTGATGAAATGGTCTCCACCTTAATCAAAATTGAACTGTGCTCTTGGTAGTAAAAGAGAAGTAGAGATGCAAACTTTAGCTTCCTCTTGTATTTCTAAACTGATAGCATTGCATTTCCAGCCAGTCCCCAGCTCCATAGGTTTTCATTATTTTGGCATTGTGTATGCACAACATACAATGCCTTGGCATGCTGAATGAACATTTTTATTTTAGTTTATGAGCCAGCTGCTTTCTGGCTGATCTTTTGATTTGATCAATTAATAAGGGAAAACATAGTACAAATCTTCATGGGTATCAGGATGCACTGTATTTGGTGTAACAGTAAATATGAATTTGTTGTGATTTCTTTCAGAAACTATTAGAGATTTTAAGCTTTTTTTTATTATTATTATTGCTGCTATTTGTAAGCTATTCTCACAGCCCTCAGTTTCCTGTGCAGCTCAGGGATAGATTCTGTGGCAAGAGTTAAAATAATTCAATGACTAAGTTTTTGCAATGAGGCGGGTCAGTTGCATAAATGTGCTTATTTTGCATACTAAATAATGTAATTTGTGTGCCCCATGATAAACAATATTTTTTCTAGCCTTGCATATGTGTCTGTATAATTCAATTTGTTTTTATTTTTGGGGCATCTTAAGTATCAGCACAGGGAAATGAATGGAAGATGGAGTACGGGGATGGACCAGGGACGGGAGAGAAAAAAGAAAGGACTAGTGATGAGGAGAGTAAGACACTTCAGCTCTTCAGCTTGGAATAGAGATGGTTCAGAGGGGACGGTGGAAGGTTAAAAGATCTTGAGTGGGATGGAATGGGTAAATAACGGACCTTTGTTTACCCTTTCAAATAATACTAAAACAGGTGGACACTCTACAAAACTAATAGCCAACAGATTTAAAAGAAACCATAGAAAGTGCTTTTTTCCCTCAGCGCACCATCAAGCTCTGCAGTCTGTTGCCATAGAATGTGGTCAAAGTTACTGCTGTTATGGGGTTTAGAAGAGGTCTGAACATGTTTCTTGAGGAAACGTCCATAAAACATTAGTTAGACTATGGAAAACCATTGATGTCCTTGGGATCTGCTGGCAACTTGTGACCCATTCTGGCCGCTATCAGAGACAGGATGCTGGGCTCCATGAAACATTGTCTGATCCAGCATGGCACTTTTTGTGTTGTTATGTTTTTATGACATCTCTCTTCAAGCCTGCAAACCTCGTTGACATTAGGGCCTTTATTATTAATAGTAGGACTCCTTATGAACAGAAAGCCATGATATTTCCCAGTACACTCTTGCTAGCTAAAAGGCTCAGAATAGTCCAGGGGCTAAAAATCTTGGCTTGGTGCTCTCTGCCTTCCTCATTTTCAGCGGATCTTGCCAAGGTATCTGTATTCCTGGGCTCCTTCTCCTCTTCTGTCTCTCCTTTCTTTCTGTGATTGCTGCTGCAGTCAGAGGTGCTGCTAGATACATAAAATATTTGTGGTTTGGGCCCATGGGCATGCCAGTCTCTTACCCACCACACACATACAAGTACTCTTCCAATCATGTATTTCTTCTCTTATCCAACCTAAAAAAAAAGTACATACAATAAAATATATATAACAATTCTTATTATTGAGAGGGAAAGCAGACAATTATATAGGAAGAATGGGAAAATGTTTGTAGTATCTACTCTCAAAAGAGGCACATTTTATTACAACAAAATTTAATAAGCCAATAGCTAGAGAATATGTTCTGCAAAGAAAAGTACAAAAGATAGAGCCACATCAACGCAATAAATGTATCAGTTTCATATTTGTAAATTTTTTTTTTATATGGGAGATCCATCCTGGTCATGATACTTTGAATTGGGACTCGGATGTGTAACATCCTTTGCCATCGCTGGCTTCATTTTCGGGATCACCATGTCTCTTTTTTATCCTCATTCTCCATTGACCTGAGGAAATCCCTTTGAAAACTGCCCCAAAATATGGAATTTACTGATACTTGAAAGCACATTCCTTAAGGTTTGTTACCACTGAATATTTTAGATCCAATAAAAAAAGTCTTAGAGTTGGTACGTATGTCCTGCATAGAAGAAAATTAATTATGCCCCAAATAAAGCCAAATCAGACAACATTCAGTGGTTTGCATCAGGTACTGTAAGTTCTATGATGGAAACACATCCAGATCCTGTGACACTGAATTGAGTCTCTGGGTAGTTCAGATTGATTAGCTAATCAATTTTCTATATCAGACAATAAAATACATTCTAACCTATGGTTTCTCTTTTGTCTCTGTTCTTTTTATTTTCTCTCTCATCGTTGTGCGCCTTCCTTTTTTATCTCCTATTCCAGTTCTGTCTTTTCTTTGTCTCTTTCTTTCAGCAGTGGATATTTCAATATTTTCTCTTCCCTTTCTTTATCTCTTTCTTGTTGCTTTTGCAGCCCCAGCTTGGGGCACATAAAATGAGTGTCTGATGCCTGTTTATGAGCTAAGCACCAGTCTCGAGTTTACAAAAAATAAATAATGATTGAGCAGATGGTGTAGTGGGCCTGGCACAGAGGTATTATTTCTCAAGCTGGATAGGGAAAAAAGCACCATAACACAATGTCTCTCCCCTCTGTGACCCTTCTGAATGAACCTATACTCTTCCCATGGACTGACAGATATTTATCTCAAACCCACACCATGGGATAAAGGAAGGGCTCACAGGAAAAAAGTATTTTCAACAAAACATTTCTGTGGATTTCAGCAGTCAGAGATGAACAATATAAAAATTCACCGATTAAATCAGGGTTCACAGGTTCTTACAGCATTGATTAGCAGCATCAACAGCAACAGGAAAACATTCTTCCTCTAAATCTGCATTGACATTATAATAAATAGCACATAAATTACCTCCCATTCTTCTTCACTTCAATAAGCTTGGGTACTCACATCAATTCAATCTCCAGCATATTTACACAAGGCTATAGTGGTTCATAACACACCTCGTTTTCCTACGGGCACTACCCAAGAGCACAGCAATGGGTCATCAGACTACCATGACTTCTGTTGGACACAGCTGACCAGCTGCCCTCCTAGAAGCAGTGGAGCTCCACTCTCGATAAGTCTCTACAGCAGAAACCAATACATGCCCACTCCCTTTCCCACCTTATATTAAATCCAGGAAAACCCCTCCCTTGTGGTTCTCACTCATAACACTCACTTAAAGGAAAATACCCTTAATAAAGCCCTACTACAGCAATTCATCACAATAAACCTACAGCAGAGATTAAGCGACATCCCTGAATACTTAGCCATGGGCACATTTCTAGTGACCTATGACCTAATTTAGGGTCCCTCTTACACTTTGGGGCAGATTTTAAATACTTGCGCAAGAGCGTACTTTTGTTCGCGCAGCAGGCACGAACAAAAGTACTCTGGATTTTATAAGATACGCGTGTAGCCGCGAGTATCTTATAAAATCCAGGGTCGGCGCGCGCAAGGGGGTGCACATTTGTGCAACCTGCGCGCGCCGAGCCCAGCGCGCGCTGCCTGTTCCCTCCGAGGCCGCTCCGATTTCGGAGCGGCCTCGGAGGGAACTTTCCTTCGCCCTCCCTTCCCCTACCTTACCCACGCCCCGGCCCTATCTAAAACCCCCCTTAACTTTGTGCGCGTCGGCTGACTGCCCCGCTCCGTGGTCCGGTCCCGGGGGCTGTTCCGGAGGCCGCGGCCAGGCCCCCGGAACGCCCCCGGGCCGAAACCACGCCCACGTCGCCACCCCCGAAACGCTGCGCCCCACCCCTAAACGCCGCGTTATCCCGCCACGCCCCTGCCATGCCCCCGAAGGAAGCCCCGGGACTTATGCGCGTCCCGGGGCTCTGCGCGCACCGGCGGCCTATGCAAAATAGGCGCGCCGGCGCGTGAGGGCCCTGCGCGCGTAAATCCAGAAGGATTTATGCACGCAGGGGTTTTAAAATCTGCCCCTTTGTTTCTGGCCATACATTTAGGGGTGTACAGGGATAAAAAATGTGTTTTGTTTTTTGGTTCATTTTCAGGAGGGCTTTTCCCCACAAATGTTGTTTCATGAACTGTTTGATTTGTTTCATTCATTTAAAAAAAATGAATCAAACATAAAAAAGGGAAAAAAAAAATGAAACATGGCCTCCTGTCCCCACCACCCATACCTTCCACCGAGAAAAATGCTGGGGCCAGGATACCCCCATCAGCTACCACTTACAGCTCCAGCCAATGGGGATCTGAAGCCTTGGCCTTGCATAGTCCAAGACTGCAGTAGGAAGCCTTGACCTTGGCCTCGACCTACAGAAGGCTAAAGGCTTGGCCTAGGCCAGAGCCCAGGCTCAATCTGACACTGAGGCCTGGCCCAGAGCCGGGTCCCAATGTTGCGGCCTGACCCAGAAGTTGGGAACCAATGCCTGAGTCTCAGCCTAGGACAGGGCCCAGGCGCAGGTCTGATGCTACAGCCTGGCCACGAGGCCAGGTCCCACCATGGCTGTAGCCCAGCCTGAAGGCCAGGTCTTGACCCTAAGTCCTTGACCTGGACCTAAGCCTGATGCCTGGACCCGACCCAGAGGCTGGGTCCTGGCACCAGGGTCTCGGCTTAAGGTCAGGCACAGGCTTGGAGCCCAGGCCTCAGAGCTCCTACGGTCATGTTCTCTTTTTAAATAAAGATAAGTAAATCCAGTCGCATCCTTCACAACAGAGGGCACCATTTTACTGTATGGCCTAGGCCTGACTGGATGTTTTAAACAAATTACTCAGATAAGATTTGTTTTATTTGGGATCCCTGAATAAAATTAATTGCCTTCATTTGTCGCATTTTGCAAATTTGTTTAAAGCAAATGCACATTCCTACATCCCAGTACCCCAAGCTGGAATGCTTTTATTTGGTTGAAAGCAACAATTTTTTGAACCCAACAAAAGGTATCCATGTTTTGGATGCCCACAAGTACATTTAGCCAAGTTGAGGGTACATATACAAACTTTCACATGAGTAAATTGGTATTTGCCCATGTAAAGGACTTTTGAATAGGCTATGGGAATGAATGTAGATATAATTAGAAAAGCAGAAAAAAGTCCATAGTAAAAGGGGACTAAGGTAAAATGCAGAATGAGACACATACTAATTTAATAAAAATGAGGGTTTAGCACACGAGTTGAATCAACATAATTGCATCTCATCGTAGGTGCAGACAGGAATGGATTTATGATTTTGCTGCTCCCTAAGCACATTATGATGTTTTCACCGCCCCCCTCCCCCTTCTTGTAAGGGTCTGTTGCAGGTTTGCAGAAGGCTGTTCTCTGCTGAATGAGATTTAGCAGAGCTGGAAAGCAACAAATCTCAGACAGCCTGCTGCCCGTAGATGGTTGCTGTCCTAGGCACAAGTATCACGGATGCCTATTGACAAATCTAGGGCTGAGTGCAGAGTTGTATGAATGGGAAAGAATAGGAAATAACAACATAGAACAGTGATTACCACTCCTCATAAAACACATATGTATCACATTTTTAACCAGTTCTGACAACATGATGATGTAAAGAAATCTGGTATAAGTGTTAAGATTGTTTTGTCTGATAAACTTACTTGTGAAAATGTGTATTGCAGTAATAGTAGTATAATATTTGGAAAACTGTCTGTGCTAGAAGGAACCTAATTATTATCATTATCTGACTAGTGATGATCTGTTTGTTTAGAATGACATTTCCAATGTTTCCTTATTCACTGACCACGCTATTAATCGGTATTAAGATTTTAAGGGGAGATTCTCAAACAGGGCTACCATTTAATCAACAAAATTTCAGCTGGTGCCCCAATATAATCATCATACTTGCTACTGAGTAATAGAGTTGTAGAGACCTCTTGGTCTCCACCAGATGAATGCAGATCTCTTTCCTTTAGTTAGCCACCAAGGAGGGAGAATACATTCCCAACATACCTCCCTTAGAGGATTACTGTGGTGATTTAGACCCTGTCCAGAAGAGAGGGGGGGGCTAGACGAGGAGTAAGTTTGGTTGAGTTTTCAAGACGTAAGGATCTATTTTTGGTTTCCCTTTCTGAGTTAGGGCCTTTCAACCTAACAATATTTTTTTTCAGTTCACTTCTTTCCTCCTGTTTTGGTAAAGAGACTTCTGTTAGAATTTGGCTAATTTTTAGGTTTTGATTGGTGGTGAGCCCATGTTCCTGCCCTGATGTGGTACATACCCTGCATATGGAAGGCAGGGAACAGAAGATCTATGAGCCCCTGTCCCTGTAAGTGAAGGGGACTGGGGCTCACAGATGACTGTTTCACCCCAGAGGAAATTTTTGGACTTTGAAAGTGTTTTACCTTTTTGTTAGTGAGGAGGTTTAGTACTACTGTTCCTCGCACTGGATCTGGACTGTAATAGTCTGGCTCCTCCTATCATCATTAAACCTTTCCCCTTGAAAGGTCACATCAGAAGGAGTTTGGAGAGTGGAGAGAACAAACAAGACCTATGGAGACCCATCCCTGAGATGCCTTTCCCTTTGGGACACAGGACACAGGCTGGGGAGAAGACTGGATTTTTGGACATCAGCTAGATTTTTTCCAGGACTAGGGAGATCCTTTTATTACTAGGATTTCCCTGCCCAACTGGGACAGTTTATTCACTCAAGAAAGAAGTGATAAGCCTCATTGCAAGATCCTGAGAGAAAAAGATAGTAAGGAAGTTCAGTGAATGGAAACACTGTAAACCAGTTGTATTTTGGCACATTTATCTGCCAATTGGAAATTTATTTTATTTCTAAAGAATCATAGTACATTTATTTTGAACATCCAACACTGTGTGCTGTCTGGTCTCTGCAGCACAGCATCACTTAAGGAAGTTTAGTAGCACACAAGTAAAAGGGATTTCAGTACATCATCTGGGCCTAGAAGGACATCCTTACCCCAGTAAAAAGGATCTACCCCTTGGGACAAGCAAAGAGAGGAAAATATTCCTACAGAGACAACCCCAAGAAACACATTTTTTATGGCCCATTGGGAGACAATACCCCACCAAATGGGGGTTATAGAGTGTTCAATAAATAAGGAAGCATTCATACAACAAAGGGACTATTAATGCGAGATTTGGGATTTTTCACTTTGCGCTGTTACGTTTGTATAAATAGTGTTGTGATTTTTCCAATGCCGGTCATCTGTTAACAAAACAATTGATGATTCTAAGTTTTGAATATAATTCTGTATCAAGAATGGTTCTTCAGAGAGATTCTTAATTTTATAGCTCATGTTGCAGCTGCTGTAAAATTAGAAACAAACTATATATGAATCTGAACATCAGGAAAATAGGACTTCATAGTCCTTGGGGTCTATGTGTTAATAGGTGTTAAAACTGAGAATTAATGCACTTTAACTCACCAATGTTACTATGCACAGGTTAGAAATCTTCATTAAGACCTTAATTTTGATGTGTTAATGGCTAAATACACATGATTGCTCCTTAGTATATGTTTGTTTGTTTATTTATTTATTTTATTTATTTAAATGTGTTTTTATACCGAAGCATAGCTAGATGCCTTCACTCCGGTTTACAGATATAACAACTTAGTACATTTTGTCAACAACTGATAGAAACAGGGTATAATATGCTTTTGTTTCATTGAAATAGGCAATGTCAGCAACTTTGCCTATTTTGTTTCACTTTGAGGTAGATTTTAAAAACATACACACACGCGTACTTTTGTTCGCGCACCAGGCGCAAACAAAAGTACACTGGATTTTATAAAAAAAACTTCACAAAATTGTTTTTATTATTCATTTAGTGTGCACTATTTTGATTTCATGTACAGTATTCAAGTTTGTGCGCACTAATACAGCTCAACTAGTATGCACTAATTAGAAATAGTGTACAATAAATCAAAATATTGCACTCAGGGATGGCAACTTTCAAACGGGTGCATGGGCACACATATAAACATGTGTGTTGGTACACGCCCAGAGATGCAGCAATTTTATAACATATGTGAACATATGTGTGCATATGTTATAAAATATACAAGATACACATGTATATGTATGCCTAATTTTAAGCTTGTGTGAACCCAGCAGTGTAAATTGGCTTACAGATATGCAACTGAGGGTATTTTATAACAGATGCACATCCATCTGATGACTAGTTTCATCAGTTTGTCTACCAGTTTGCCCAGTGTTCAGCTAGGTCCTCCCAACTCCCATGGTTAAATAGCCTGCACTGCTCCCCATTACACTAAACCCCTCAAACACCTCACAGATGCCTGTAAATTTCTTTTTTGAGACTTACACCTCCTCCATAGCAGATATAAAGTTATGCGGCATTGGACCTGGGCATGCACCCAGGCGTGTAGATACTTGTGCACACCCTGGAATGCACATGTCCCACCTACCCCATGCCCCTTTTTTCTCCCATGCAAGATATTCACTCATTGGGACTTCTGTGCGCATGTGGGAAGCCTTTAACATCAGGTGGACATGCACATATCCTACATGCATGCTTATTTCCCGATTTTGGCGAATGCCCACATTTTAAAATTCACCTTTAAATGAATAATTTTAAAATACAAAAAAAATCCTAACAAAACACAAAAAAAAAAAAATGGGGGAAAAACTAAACAAAGCAAAATGAACCAAATGTTCTATAGATGCAATCCCTATTTGTTAATGCACGCTTGTGCTTTAATGTGTTATTTTAAAATATGCATTTTTAATCTGGCTCTTCTCCTCCTCTTTCTGAAACATTGAAAAACCTCTGACACTTCATGTCAGTGTTGTGAGGCAAGTATTGAGCTGTGGATGAGACATGAAGTTACGGTTTTGTTGGTTAGGAGAAGAGAATTGTGAAGAAGAGAGTTTTGTTAGAAATTACATATTCATCATGGTGTCCTGTGTCTTCCTTGATTTCTTTGCATCATTTCCTTTCAAATTGTGCACCTTGCGCACGCCAAGCCCTAGGGGAGCCCCCCCCCCCACCTTCCCCTCCCCCCTGACCTTTGTTGAATAAGTTGCGCCTGCCTCCGAGCAGGCGTAAGTTACGCGCGCTGGCCGAGTGCCGGCATGTGATTCCCCGGCATGGCAGCTTTGTCAGAGGCCTCGGTCCTGCCCCTGCCCCGCCCACTCCCCACCCCTTTTTTCATGCCCCAGGACATATGCGCGTACCGGGGTTTGCGCGCATCGCTGGGCTATGCAAAATAGGCTCGGTGTGCACAGGAGCGGGTTTTCGGGGTTATGCGGGTAATATACACACGTAACCCTTTTAAAATCCGCTTCTACTTGTTTAGCTATCTGATTTACCATATATGTAGTGCATTTTATAATTATCTATCTGAATTAGCCAGATAAGTAGCATTTTAAGATTTATCTCGCTAGCTATCAGTTTTTTTTGACTTATCCACCTATCTTACATAGCTGGTTAAATCCAAAAGGTGTTTCTTAGATGGACAAGTAGTACTTTTCAGACTTATCCTGATAAGTAGTAGCTTCTCTACCACTTAGCCAGATAAATCAGAACTTATTTGGATAAGTGCTGCTACTTATTATGATGTCCAATTGCACAGCTTATGGTTTTTACATATGGAACCATGTTTGTGTACATAGGTACTTATAATTTATAATTTACATATATTGTTTGCATGGAGGCTATAAATTACCGTAGCAACTTTGTGCACATCCATATACATGTGTATATGGGCATGTGCGAGAAGCTTGTAATGCTCCCTATATACAGATATAGATATTTAAAGCAAAGTTTAGTATTAAGAATAGGATGTCCTATTATATATTTTTACAGGATTGTTCTGAAAAGAGTGGTGGATCATGATTGTTGAGTTTAATTATCAAAGTCTCAGGCTGAAGGTTTGCCTAGGGTGTGTATTACCTTTGCACTGGCCCTGGTTATGTCATCCCTCAAAGTACAGTATGTCCAGAGATTGCTGTAAGAGACAACAGCTTTCTTCAGAAGCAGAAGGCTATTATTTTAGCAATAAAACTGATCATTTATTTTACGAAGGTCTTGCAGAAACTTTCATAAAAGGGATTTTATCTCTGCCAGAAGCAGCAGCTAGCCTTCTTGCAATCTGTATAAGATTGGTCTGTATGTGGGAAGTGTTCTTGACTATTTTTATAGTGTTGGATCCTTAAATCTATTTGTAATAGAGAAAAGGGTATATACTAAATAAGAGAGAGATGGCCAAAATATGTGGTGAAAATGTCCCTGGAAAAAGCATAAATGCAGTGAAACTGATTGCTAAAGATGAAAAATGCATGCAGTTTTTGTGGTTTGCAATATTTGACCGTTTGTGTTTTTTTCTGGAAATGGGCAGATGGAATGGTGTATGTTTTAATGATGAGCGTAGGGCCCAGTTCAATTAAGGTGAGGTCTTGGCTCTTTGACTTTGAGATGAATGGAACTTGTCCTGCATGTGGTGTGCTTTTTGGGTTTTCTAATTGGGATGGTGGATGGTGGTTGGGGATTGTTTGATAACTTAATGGTAACCTAGATGGTCATTATGAATTGGTTAAAATTGGCAGCCTCAGGATTCTTGTGGTTTACGGAGTCTTTGCTTTATGGCACTGCTCTTGCTCTCAGTCTTCCCGCAGGTATAGGTTGATTGCCTTGAGAATAATGTGTGGTTTCATTGTCCTGCTTTTTCCTTTGTTTCCACTAATGTACATGTTTTCCCATAGGGATGTGAATCGTTTTAGGACGATTAAAATTATCGTCTGATAATTTTAATATCGTCTTAAACCGTTATGGAACACAATACAATAGAGATTCTAACGATTTATCGTTATAAATCGTTAGAATCGTGAGCCGGCACACTAAAACCCGCTAAAACCCATCCCCGACCCTTTAAATTACATCTCCCACCCTCCCGAACCCCCCCCAAATAACTTAAACATTTCCTTGCCAAATCCTACCTCCTTCAATCCCCCCCCCCTCAAAATGACTTAAATTACCTGGGGGTCCGGAACGGCAGCGGTCCGGAACGGGCTCCTGCTACTGAATCTTGTTGTCTTCGGCCGGCGCCATTTTCCAAAATGGCGCCGAAAAATGGCGGCGGCCATAGACCAACAGGATTCGACGGCAGGAGGTCCTTCCGGACCCCCGCTGGACTTTTGGCAAGTCTTGTGGGGGTCAGGAGGCCCCCCCCCAAGCTGGCCAAAAGTTCCTGGAGGTCCAGCGGGGGTCAGGGAGCGATTTCCCGCCGCAAATCGTTTTCCGTACGGAAAATGGCGCCGGCAGGAGATCGACTGCAGGAGGTCGTTCAGCGAGGGTTCCGGCGCCTCGCTGAACGACCTCCTGCAGTCGATCTCCTGCCGGCGCCATTTTCCGTACGGAAAACGATTTGCGGCGGGAAATCGCTCCCTGACCCCCGCTGGACCTCCAGGAACTTTTGGCCAGCTTGGGGGGGGCCTCCTGACCCCCACAAGACTTGCCAAAAGTCCAGCGGGGGTCCGGAAGGACCTCCTGCCGTCGAATCCTGTTTGTCTATGGCCGCCGCCATTTTTCGGCGCCATTTTGGAAAATGGCGCCGGCCGAAGACAACAAGATTCAGTAGCAGGAGCCCGTTCCGGACCGCTGCCGTTCCGGACCGCCGCTGGACCACCAGGTAATTTAAGTCATTTGGGGGGGGGGGTTCGGGAGGGTGGGGGATTTAATTTAAAGGGTCGGGGGGGGGGTTTTAGCGGGTTTTAATGATTTTAACGATATATCACGATATTTTACCCCCCCAAATGGCAACAATACGATTCCATCCCCCTCCCAGCCGAAATCGATCGTTAAGACGATCGAGGACACGATTCACATCTCTATTTTCCCATGTATGTGGATTTTGTACACCTCTATTGGAGTTTCCTAACAGGGAAAGATTGTATACATGTATTTAAATAAAATAAATAAATAAAAATGATTTGTAAACAATTATTTTAATATTCATCAAAAAGTTTGTTGAATCTACCAGAGGAAAAAAGCCAAAGTAGTTACAATTACAGATTTTCTGAAAATTCAAAGCAGATTTTTTGGACTTTCCTGGAATTTTGCCCAGCTTCACTAGGGAAGATTTGACGGAATTATTGAGCAGATGTGGATTAAATAAAACATTTCTGTCAATCTCAAACTAGACTCAAATCCTCCTGGCACAAGGTTGACTGCAAATTGTTTGTGTAGCTGTATTGGTTTGGTAGTGCTTTAAATGGTTTTTTATAAAAAAAAAAAAAAGATAAAGAAAATAGAAGCTTGTTTTAAAGGATGGCACAGAGGATCTGAGTACAATAATAACCATCCTGGGTGAGTTCATTCTCTATTATCAATATCCTAAAGGAATGGTTAAAGGATTTCTGGAAGAAACAGTGATGGCACCAGAGGTGCTGGTGCTCATGGACTCATTAGGCAACAGCAAAATCACTTAAACCCCTCACCACCTGGATCCTTACTTGCTGGCCATCCTTTGTGACTTCCAGATGAAACCAAGTATCACCTTCTTCTCCAGCAATCTGACTTAATTCAAAGAGAAGAAGGTAGCTAGAGGTAAAGAGCAGTGAGGATGCAGATAAAGAGCAAGCTTCCCATGCAGTACTATCAGCATCAGCTGTACCCTGCTTCCTTCTTCAACTTTATCTGCCCTTCCCACCCCCATTGCCAGCACACAACAGGACCCCTTAGCATTGAACATAACTGCAGAAGTATCCTTCCTCCAGCAAAGGAGACCCCTGTACAAATAGCAGTCATGTCATGCTTTTGAAAGCCCATCAAGATCATGGATATGGACCAGTTGGCATACAGGGAAGACAAGACTGTGTTGTTCCAAGCATATCAAATGTAATGCAAATTGCTACTTCAAGCTGCTGGATTGTTTTTATCTAAAATGCACCAATGCATCAATTCACAAAGATGATTCTTCTCAATATGATGTTTTGCCATTGGTGCTTCACAGCAATCAAACTTACAGTTTCTTCCACCTCAAGATTTCCCTAAATTTTCATAAGTGGTAGGAGGACTAATTGCACAGCTATACCAAACCAATGTCCATACTTTTTGGCATCAGCGCCTTGCTGTGTTGATGCCAGTTGCCAATATTGCTGCCATTGATTGGCCTGCTACTCTTGCCCTGCATCTCCCCTGATTGACCCCCCCCCCCCAAAAGAAAAACAGAAAAACCTTCTCATCCTCTTCCCTCTCTGGATGCCTTGGGATCTTGGAGTCTTATTGCTGTTGCCTGCTACTTGCTGCCTAGCCTGCTCAGTACCTAGTTGTGTTGTTGGGTCAATGTTGCTGCCTGACCTGCTCCTTTTGTCCTTCTCTTTCCTGGTTATATTAGAGTGTTTTGCTGCCTGCCCCCAAAAACATAATAAATGAAAAATAAACCCTTTTCTCCCTGGCATCTCTCTGGAAGCTTTAGTATTTTGGAGCCTCTCTGCCCGGAATGTTCCTCATGTCTTGCCTTTCTTCTGCTTCGGCGCCTTGCTGCAGTGTTGGGCCACTGTTGGTTCCTAGCCTGATCTTCCTGCCTTGCATCTTGTTTGGTTCAGTGCTATTCTGTGTTGATGCCATGCCTCTTGCTGCCATATCCCTCACTCTGTGCCTTGAAGAATTCAGCCCTCAATTTATACCACTTTCCCTTCTTTGGCTTCCTTGCATTCTTCATGTTACCTTTTTTTCTGTTTTGTCCCTCTTTCACTGTCTTGGGATTTTCATGCACTGTTGTTAGTGCCCTTTGGCGTCTTCATGCCACTGTTGTTGGTGCCCTTTGGGGTCTTCATGACACTGTTGTCGGTATCCTTTGCTCACGTTTTGGTGCCTTGGAAACTTCAAGAGTGGACATGGCCGGGGTGAAGTCAGATTGGAGAAAGGAATGTAGGCATCTAGTGCTTATTTTCTGTGCTAGGTTCCTAACTTGGGAGTCCAACTACAGATGTTACTAGTGCAGTCCTAAATTTGGCCAGCTAGACCCTTCCTCATTTCTGCAGTGCTTAAAACTTGAGCTGGTGGTAGTGGAGGGGAGATGGTAGTGCTGACAGCCTGCTCAGCATCTCTCCTACCTCCATCCATATTACAAAGGTTAAGATGGGGAGCAGGGAATCCCAGCTGATTCCCAACCCAAGCATACCATCACCTTCCTGCCTCTTTAAAAAAAAAAAAAAAAGAGCTTCATCCTTTCTTACACACTCTAGACATCTTTTTTTTGATTCTTCCAAAATCTTTCTGAAACTTCAAAATACACTGAATAGTAGACTAACATAGTAGATAATCAGGAAAACTGGATATTCAGCTTCTATTTACCACCTAGAAAGGGGAAACTATTGGGAATGAATAACCATACTCTCCCTCTCCAAAAAAAGTAATTTTCAAAAAATTAAGAGCAGTTTCCTTTTTCTCAAAATAGAGCCAGTGTTTTTTGCTTCTTATATCACCTCTGAAGTGATGTCAGCAGTAAAGATTTTCTCTGTGGATTTCCTCCTCCCCTTTTCAGGTGCACAGAATATAACAGGGGATACCGACAATTCTAAAAAAAAGAACTTGAAATTAGCTAGACTATATAGCTGAAAGAAAGGGCAGGGATTAAAGGTTTTCAGTTCCCTGGTATATCCGTTCCAGCCCTCCAAATCTATTTTCCAGCACAAAATGCCAATTTTATTATTTGTTGCCTTCCCCAAATAATTGCGTGGGATTTTTCTCAGACTATCAGATTTCTCAGAATTGTTCAAATAACATTTAAAATTTGCCTTATAAAACCTAAACTGTAATCTTCATGATTATGGTTGTTAGGGATACAAACACCAGACCACTAGAATCTGGACTGACTACCAAATAATATTAAACAGAAGTAAAAAAATAGCTTTCAAATGGCAATAACATTTTGATCACTTGCAAACTGAGCCACTTTTCACCTTGTGATCTGAAGGGAAAAATCTTTATCTCTGTACCAATTAAGAAGGTTATCCCGGACCTCTTACTGAGTTCATTGTTTAACACATCCAATAAAAATGTTATTTTCTATTTCCCGTAAGCGTCCTATGTGATACAATTTCAATTTTGCTGTGAATTGGAAGTATGGTTGCTTTCATTTTATTACTGAATATAATTTTTAGATAATTTCAAGAAAATTAACAAATGGAAAAAAGCATAGAAAGGATAAGTGTGACACCAATTAATTAAGCTGTAATCATAGGGATGTGTTCCCATTTTGACCTACACTGTTAAAAAAAATTGTTTTGACATAATAATGTCAAAATAATTGTGTCAAAATATGTGCAGGGTAATCTGAACTGATTAAAAAAAGGTGAAGCTGTAATATTTCGTATGACAATATCCTCTTTATCAATTATAGAGCACTTGGTATTGAAATGGAGCCTGGAAATTATAATACACTGTTGGAACTATAATACCAATTATAGTTAAGAAGTATTAGGTAGCATTTTATGAACTCATTTACATTTTTCAGGCAGCCTAGAAGAATTGTAGGCCCTGTATATCATGGAAAAACAATAGCCTGCTTTACTTTAAAAAAAAAGTTTTTAAAAATTCATCTTTATAACAAATTGTGAACTTCATAAATACATTTTGTGCTATATTTGCTATGTTTACTCGTGTTGTTCTATATAATGGAACAATCTTTCTTAAAGCAAAGGGGCATTTTTACCAAAATGCAATATTGTATTAACACACCTTGGGGGTCATTTTGTAAGCTATCGCACGTGAAAAGGGACTTTTCGCATGCAAAAAGTCCCTTTTCGCGTGCGATAGTTTACTGGGGGTGGAGTCGGGGTGGAGTCAGGGCTGGAAGGGGAGGAGTCGGGGCGGCAAGGAGGCAGACGTGGTGGTAACTTCACTGGCAGCAATAAGGTAAGACCCGTTATTGACGCCAGTAGCGCTGGCCCAATAGCACCACCTTTCACGGTGGTGCTATTGGGTGCGAAAGCCGGCAGCAATAACATCGCGTGGTGCGATTGCTGCCGGCTTTCGCAGGCCCATCCCCCCCTTCGCCCCCTGCCCCCCATTACCGTGGGATTCACTAAGTTGTGCAACATAGGAAAATCCAGGCCCTTGTTACTAAATGGACCCCACTGAGATTACTGGAGCCTATTTCCTAACAATGCCTGTTAACATATTATCATATTTTGTTAAACATGCCCTGGATTTATTGTTTCCCATTTTGTTTGTTATGGGGGGATAAACTATAATGTAACCCTCTTTAACTTTCCTCTAATGAGTGGGATATATTTGAGTAAATATATTTGTAACTCTAACAGAAAATATATATTTTTTTCACTTGAGCAAAAGTTAAGTAAGAACTGTGTTGGACTGTATTCATGAGTTGCATGCACTAAATAGGTTACCCAACTTTGTCTCTATGAGAAAAATATTTGCTACAATTTGTCTCTTTGGTCAGAGTTTCAAAGACAGAGCCTATGTATTTTCAAAAGATGAACTCAGATACAGAGCTGAATTTATTGTGAACAGTCATTATTACACCATGTGAAATTAAGTCAGATCTGAAGATGTCAAGGACAAAAAATATTCTGTATCCTAAAATTCTCCAAACAGTTCCTGTTATCATAAACAGGAATCATCACATTCATCAACTATGGAATGTAATCAATAAAAACCAAGACAAACTGAGTCAATGAATAAGAAATTATGTGATATTAGACTTATGCTACTAAAAAAGGGCAGATATTGTGCAGACAATAAGAGTTCTGCATGGTTTTAAGAGACAGTACGGGACACTTAAAACCACTTTAATATCTCTCATTGCTGTGTTTGCTATTCCCTTTGGAGAGTATTGTTTCAGAATTGCTGGGTAACGTCAAGTTATCTCACATCTGTCTGTGAAACAAACACCTGAGAAGTCATTGACTGCTTTCTCAGGATGTATTTTCTAATTTTAGACATCCATTATCAAGACAAAGGAAACCTAATATTTTCTTTTCATATTGATGTAACAATAATTTAAGAGGAAGTATTAATGTGAAATAGGTTACACATGTATAAATCTGAAAGCTGCTTAGATGTCTTGAATATTGTGGATTGGATTAGTATTGTCCTCTTTTTCTTCAACAGGAAGATAAGCTGTAAATTGGTGACCACTTCAGAAGTAACATCCTTAAGACAACACTTGTGTTTTGCCTCAATCAAGCCCTTGGGGGAGAATCAGCACTATAAAGCTTTTGAGGCTACATATATACTGGCATATTGATTGTGTGTGATTTATTTTTCCTATACTATGTATGGGAAAATGGCAGGATGTGAGAGGTTGATTTGGGATTTTGTCTTATAATCATTTTATATGTTTAGATTGTATTTGTTTAATTATATTGTTTTATTATATATATTTATGATGTTTCTCATGTTTATATCACCTTGGACAGGAACACTGGAAAGATGATTTGTGATTTATAACTGTTTAAATTTAATTCAATTCCCCATTCCATCCCCAAGCAGGAGATGTGAAACTAGCCCAACCTTCAACCAAGATTATAGGTAAAGCCTGGAAAAACAGAATAGTGCCATACAGATATTTCAATCAGCTCTATGTGATTTCTCCCTAGAAACAGGGAAAGGCAGTAAGGACCCCCCCCCTCCCCCGCCCCAATCATATCAGAGGCTAGAATTTAAAACACAGTCAAGACAGGAGGGGAGGTTATGAAAAAAAAGGGTAGGTGTTTGATATTATATGAAAGATGCATGCAGCAGATTTAGGCAAAGGTATTCAAATATAAAATATCCAGTCTCCTTCTAGATGTGTTTGTAAATGGTACAAGAAAAAGGAGGATTATTAGATAGAATAAAGCTTCAGAAAGAACAGAAAGAGATAACTTACAGTTTCACATGATACCTTGGATCCGGCATGTGTAGTTTATAATCCCACAATCCCAATATCACCCCATTGCAATCCAGGGCCATACAATTGTAAAACCAAAGACAATACCATTTCACTATTATTTCAACTTCAAAAAAGCTCACTGGCAAGTTTTTGCAGCACACCCAAATAAAGCAGTGGACGCTAGATATGAAATCTAACCTGGAAAACCTAACGATATTATACTCTCCGAGAAAATACATTCCACAATGTATAGCAAATTGCATATCTTGACTCAGGCCCAACAGACCACAATATAGATAACTACGTCCAAATATATGAAATCAGTGTTTATGCAGAATTGTTATGGAGTCTCAATTTAGTGGACCCTTGGACTGACCTGCAGGAAACTGGGAAAAGATGTTCAATGTCTCTAGTATGTGGCAGGCCGGGAGGCAGATGTTCAGGCAGGACTTAGTAGTGCTCTTCACCCTGGAAGCCGAAGCCCCCCCGGGAGGAGCCCATAGGAGCCCGGCCGCTGGGACTTAGGCAGGTTGATGATCAGGACTGAGAACTGGAACCAGACTAGAACAGTAGACAGGAACTGTAGCAAGACTCGGGCACTGGAACCAGGCAGGAACTGTAGCAGGACTCGGGTACTGGAACCAGCAGGAACTGTAGCAGGACTCGGGTACTGGAGCCAGGCAGGAACTGTAGCAAGACTCGGGTACTGGAACCAGCAGGAACTGTAGCAGGACTCGGGTACTGGAACCAGCAGGAACTGTAGCAGGACTTGGGCACTGGAACCAGGCAGGAACTGTAGCAGGACTCGGGTACTGGAACCAGCAGGAACTGTAGCAGGACTTGGGCACTGGAACCAGGCAGGAACTGTAGCAAGACTCGGGTACTGGAACCAGCAGGAACTGTAGCAGGACTCGGGTACTGGAGCCAGGCAGGAACTGTAGCAGGACTCGGGTACTGGAACCAGCAGGAACTGTAGCAGGACTTGGGCACTGGAACCAGGCAGGAACTGTAGCAAGACTCGGGTACTGGAACCAGCAGGAACTGTAGCAGGACTCGGGTACTGGAACCAGCAGGAACTGTAGCAGGACTCGGGTACTGGAGCCAGGCAGGAACTGTAGCAAGACTCGGGTACTGGAACCAGCAGGAACTGTAGCAGGACTCGGGTACTGGAACCAGCAGGAACTGTAGCAGGACTCGGGTACTGGAGCCAGGCAGGAACTGTAGCAGGACTCGGGTACTGGAACCAGCAGGAACTGTAGCAGGACTCGGGTACTGGAGCCAGGCAGGAACTGTAGCAAGACTCGGGTACTGGAACCAGCAGGAACTGTAGCAGGACTCGGGTACTGGAACCAGCAGGAACTGTAGCAGGACTCGGGTACTGGAGCCAGGCAGGAACTGTAGCAAGACTCGGTTACACTGTAGCAGGCAAGCAGGAACCAAGCAGGTACTTTAGCAGGCAAGCAGGAACGGAGCGAGTACCAAGGCAACTCACTCCAGGGCACAAAGCAACAGGGAACCAGGAGGTAAACCCATTGCAAGGCAAAGTCTGAGTGTCCACGGCCGGCTTATCAAGGCCACGGCGTCTGACATCAGGAAATGGGCAGAGTCACCACTGGCGGGAAACGGCCTAGAAAAGCGCCCAAGTGGCACGCACACGCACCTAGAAGCAGGACGTCCATGGGAGGCTTCCCGGTGGTGCGACCCCCGCGGAGACGCCGCCGAACAGGCCGCAAACCAGGCCTCCAGAAGCGGGAACAGGTCCAGGAGCATGGAGGTAAGGGTCTGGTCGTGGCGCTCGTGGCCAGATCCGTAACACAGAATATGCCATCACAATAGCTGAAGGTCTTATCATTTGATTGGCAGTAAAACAATGGAATTCATAGCAAGAACTAAATAAAAATACAGGTATGATCCCAAATAGAGATATTTGAAACAAAAGTAGAATCCAAACCAAAAAAGCCCATTTTTGGTTTCAATTATTTTAAATGAAACAAATCCTTGGTGCTTCCAAAAAGGTGCCAAAATATTTGTGGTTTTCATTTTCAGTTTTTATTTAACTTCACCCAGGAATTTATCATGTTTATTACATGAGAGCAAAAACAAGAAAAATCAGTGAGAAAAATGACTCATCATTTTTCCAGGTAAATATAATTTTTGTTCTTGTTAAATTACTGGGTAATATAAAATAAAAACTGAATATAAAGGTTTATATACTTACTTGCTTGGAGGAGTGATAGTTTACGTGGCACACTTCAATGGTCAGCACCTAAAAGCGCTGTCCTGGCTGGACCCCGCCCCTTTTGGCTGAAGCTGGTTTTCCATGTCTACCATGAGATGTGCCTGGCCGGCCCATTTTGAAAATACACATGTATCTTCCGTCTTGTACATGCTCCAGCTTTTGAAAATTTCCTCAGATGGCAAAGCAAGAGACCTCTGCTGATTCAGCATTGTCCTTGGATATTTGGGAGTAGACAATACCACTAAAGAAGTTTAAATGTCAAATTATTGGGAAAAAGGTGTCAGGAGCTTCATGTCACTTTGGGCCGGATTTTAAAAGGGTTACACGCATAAGTTATGTGCGTAACCCTTAAAAAAGCCCCTTGCGCGCACCGAGCCTATTTTGCATAGGCTCAGCGGCGCGCGCAAGTCCCAGGGCTTCGCAAAGGGGGCGTGTCGGGGGCATGTTGGGTGGGCAGCGCGATTTTCAGGGCGGGGTGGGAGGCGTGTCTGTGGTGTGACGCCGGCCCGGGGGCGTGGTCGAGGCCTCCGGACCAGCCCCCGGGTCGGGTGATGGCGCACCAGCAGCCCGCTGGCATGCGCAGATTTACACCTGCTTCAGGCAGGCGTAACTCTGCCGACAACGGTAGGGGGGGGTTTAGATAGGGTCGGGGGAGTGGGTTAGGTAGGAGAAGGGAGGAAAAGGTGCGGTGGGGTGGAAAGAAAGTTCCCTCTGAGGCCGCTCCGATTTCGGAGCGGCCTCGGAGGGAACGGCAATGCGTAGGGCTCGACCCGCGCAAGGTGCACAAATGTGCACCCTCTTGCACGCGCCGACCCCAGATTTTATAAGACACAAGCAGCTACGCGCGTATCTTATAAAATCTGGCATACTTTTGTTCGCGCCTGGTGACTGACTATTACAATGAAACTTGGTGACTGACTATTACAATGAAACTTTTAATGTGAGAGGATTAGAATCAGAAACAAGGTTTGTTTTTTGTTTTCTTGCTTAAATAAAGAAACCTGGACACTTCCTGATCTTAGCCCTCTTATGTTACACTGTAAGTGATCATTAGAAATCTTTTGTCTCAACTAGATAGTGAGTATTATGGAGCAAGGACTATCTGGGCATCTGTACAGCACTGCTTACTTCTAGTAGCACTATAAAAGTGTTAGTATTAGTAGGGAGGCAATGTGAATGTGAAGCTTCCAACTCCTATGCTTCTATAATGTAACATTTAAGTTTTCAAACTGAGGTTTTCAAAAATGTGCATGGATAATAGAAAACAAACTATCCCATTCATATGGGCAAAGCAGGCATTGCACACAAAATGAAGGGGCTGAAAATTAGCAGTAGATGAATCTGCCTGACTGAGGATTGTATCTCTGAAGATGAATGGGATGCGATATCAGTGTTGATTGACGCTGATGAATCAATCAGAGTAATTATGTGCAACATTGCAGAGAAAATAACTAATAGCCATTAAACCAAATCAGAAAGTGTTATAAATAGTACCTCACAGCTTGTAACTTCAACTAAAAGACATTTGGAGCAGCATCCAAAGTAAAAGGATGCATAGGAGAGTTGGAAAAGCTCTTACTGTTCAGTCTCAAAAGCTAGAAGCTCTGAAGAAAAGGTTTGCTCACCTATCAGACTCAACATGATGATTTACAAAACCAGAGAAGGGTGAATGATCTGCAAGTAGTTGGAGTACCATAAAAGCAGAGAGTTTAAAGTGAATTTTAAAAGGCCGGTGCACGTCAAAACTGATATGCGAGTATGTTTAGCCAGCGCGCGCCAAGTGGATTTCAAAAGCTGCACGTGTATGCGCATATCTCCTGGTACACACACAAATAAGAAGTAGCAAAAAAGGCGCAGGGCATGGGCATGGCCTGGGTATGGCCTGGGTGGGCCCACAAAACAAAAAGTTGGCGATCTATAAAAGCCGTGAGGAAGTAAAAAAGAAATAGATGCCTGACATCCGTCAATTAAAATTTATTTCGAAGGAGACAATAATAAAACACTTTAAAAAGCCCGCCGAGTTCTGATCCTGTCTTGGAGCTGCTTCAGGGGCTGAAAAATGCAAATAATTAAAATTAACACAAATATAAACACTGATAAAACAATTAAAAATAAATTAACATATATGTAAAAAAATTGAATACATCATGTAAAACGCATAACATGGTGGCTTATAAAAAAGTGCATAATACAATTAAAATAGAATTGTAAAAGTTATATAAATATCAAAATAAATATAAGAAGTGATGCAGAGATATCAAACGAGAATAAGGAACTAGCGGTTCTGGCCAAAAATGATATATCTGCATAAAGTGTACATTGGCAATTGATTAAAACATATATTGGAAGGAAGCATAGACTAAACAATCTTATGAATGATGTCAGGGTGAGCAATAACTTGACTGATTATGAAATTTATTATGAAATGATGCTTTACCTTAATGTGCTGTTCAGCTTGAGAGAATAGAATGGCACTGTAAATGAATAAATATATGGTCACTCTTGAAAGTGAGCTTACTGTGTATATTTATAAATATGTAAGCCAGAGGGGGAGAATTTATGGAAAAAATGAGGTACCTTTTTCCTTATTCAGATTTGCAGAGTCATTGGATGCAATGTCTAGGAACAGCTGATATTAGAATAAGAACATGGATCATATTTCTTTTTTACTTCCTCAAGGTCTGGGTGGGGCATGGCCGGGACATAGGCGTTCCGGGTTTTTAACATGAAATGTGCACATTTTACGCATAGAAGCGCACACTGCGGTCCCCTGCCATGTAACATTACTACTGCTATGGATAGTGTGTAAGTAACAAAATTTAAAAAAAGACTAGGCTAATCAGTGGGATTTTAAAGTTTGGTGCTAATGGTGGAAAGGAGGCAGCCTGCGCGTGCCGAGCCGCGCAGCCTGCCTCCGTTCCCTCCAAGGCCGCACCGAAATCGGAGCGGCCTCGGAGGGAACTTTTTTTTTGTACCCCCCCACCTTTCCCTCCTTTCCCCTATCTAACCCACCCCCCAGTCCTTACTAAATCCCCCTCCCCTACCTTATTTCGTTGAGTTACGCCTGCCTCTGATAGGCGTAACTTGCGTGCGTTGCCGGCTCCCTGTCCCGGCACAGGCCGCTGTGCCGGAGCACTCGGCCCCGCCCCTGGACCGCCATCACACCTCTGGACATGACCCCAGACACGCCCCGAATGCCGCGCCACCCCCGACATGCCCCCCGACGCCCCCCAAAGCAAAGCCCTGGGACTTACGTGCATCCCGGGGCTTTGGGCGCGCCGGCGACCTATGCAAAATAGGCGTGCCGGTGCGCAGGGCTTTTAAAATCTATCCCTATGTACATATACACATTGGGGCGGATTTTAAAAGCCCTGCTCACGTAAATCCACCCGGATTTACGTGAGCAGGGCCTTGCGCGCTGGTGCGCCCATGTTCCATAGGCCTACCGGCGCGCGCAGAGCCCCGGGACTCGCATAAGTCCCGGGGTTTTTCGAGGGGGCGTGTCGGGGGCGTGTCGGATCGGCGCGGCATTTTGGGGGCGGCGTTTTGGGGGCGGGACGTGGCATTTCGGGGGCGGGCCCGGGGACGTGGTTTCGGCCCGGGGCGGTCCGGGGGCATGGCCGCGCCCTCCGGAACCGCCCCCAGGTCGCGTCTCGGCGCGCTAGCGGCCCGCTGGCGCATGGGGATTTACTTCTCCCTCCGGGAGGCGTAAATCCCACGACAAAGGTAGGGGGGGTCTAGATAGGGCCGGGGAGTGGGTTAGATAGAGGAAGGGAGGGAAAGGTGAGTGGAGGGCGAAAGCGAGTTCCCTCCGAGGCCGCTCCGATTTCGGACCGGCCTTGGAGGGAACGGCGGCAGACTGCGCGGCTCGGCGCGCGCTGGCTACACGACATCGGCAGCCTTGCGCGCGCCGATCCTGGATTTTAGCTGATACGCGCGGATACGCGCGTATCTACTAAAATCAAGCATACTTTTCTTTGCGCCTGGTGCGCCAACAAAAGTACGCGAAGGCGCACTTTCTTAAAATCTACCCCATTTGTTATAAAATGGCCATGTCCTTTGGTGTGAGCTGGCATATGCACGTACTTGTGCACTGTGCACTGGTATGAGTATTAGTGTCCTAGACTTGGTTTCTTTTTTGTCATTGTGAATACCAAAAGTTATAAACATGGAGGTTGAAAATGACTCCGTTAAACATGATCAAATGCATAACCTCAGCCCCCATATGCAAAGAAAGGTCAATGGGAATAATTCTGAAAGTTCCCAGTTTTCAAGGCAAAACATACATTCTACAAACAGTACATAGAGCAGGCAAGATTTATTTACAGGTGGCCCAGGAAATCTCAAATTAATAGGATTTTTTTGCAGAACTTCAAAAGAAAAAGAGGACATTTTATAAATCTAAAAAAAAAGGGAGCTCTGAACACAGTAAAGGACACAGAAGTTCATGGCTAATCTTATCCAATCATGAGAGATTTGGATGAATGACTACTTGTCTTTGATTTGAATATATTATTTATTTATTCATTGGCCTTTGTGTATGAGACTTTACATTGAGGAGCTCTCATGCCATGTGAGAGAGATGTGAAAACTAGGTTTAAGATGGACACTTTTCTTTTTTCATTTCTTTTGTGAAATATGTCATTCAAATTATTATTTTTCAGGAAGCTTTAAGTCCTGAAAATATTACTTTATTCCTTTTTTAATATGGGGAGTTGTTTTAATTTCTTACAATTTATTTTTCTTCTAGAAAATCAGCATTTCTTGAACTTCATAGACAGAGCAGGAAATCTTCATGCAGTGTGCCCTTTCTTGGATATTTTACATTGCCATTTTTGTTAGAAGGGGACATTTCTTAGTATGGCCTAGATTTATCAAAATGCAGCAAATATCACATATAATAGGAAAAGGGGTGTGTTTTATGGTAATAGGCAGTTTATCGCAAAGTGCGCTATCTTAGCGCTTCACATAGTTATTAGTGCAAACCCCAGTGCACTCAGAAGTGCTGGCCGAGGGAAAAGGGGCAGGCCAGGGGCCAGCCAGGACAGCGTCTATTAGGCCCTGTCCTATGGAAGTGCACACCGGCTGGCTGCTGGCATGCGGAACTTACGTCTTCTTGTTAGAGCACGTAAGTAAAAAGACAAGCTAGGGAGGATTTAGGTGTTGGGGAGGAGAGGGGAAAAGGTAGGAAGGAGAGGTAGGGGTGTAGGGAACAGGGAAAAAGGGAAATCACGTCACCGCGCGCAATTTCAAAAATCCCCCCACCACACACAGAAGAACACATGTACGCATGGGAACCACATGCATATGGACACGTGCGGGTCTTAAAATCGACCCCAATATGTTTTGTATGAGAAGCTTCAGCTGCCAAGGTCCATGTCTTGAGATCCATCCCACTTGATTATTTTTTTTTAATTTACTGAGGATGTTCTACAATGTGGGTTGGTAGAAAAACTGAAAGACACGTGATCTATGCATTAGGGATGTGAATCAGTACCGGACTAGTTTCCGGTATCGAGTTCGGGTAAAAACCGTGGGAAATCTTCGTTCCCGCGATTCTTACCCGTTTTAATCGGCTGTGTCGTGCCGATGGCCATCCAGTGCTCCTACCATGTAACAGGGGCCGGCCAATGGCACGGATACCCTGTCACATGGTAAGGGCAAAGGGCCATCGGCGCCATTTTGATTAGTGGCAGCCGACGGTCCGAGAGCGGGAGATCACTCCCGGGACCTCCGCTGGACCACCAGGTACTTTAAAAATGTTGGGGGGAGGGGGGGATGCGAAAGAATTAAATTTAAAGGGTCGGGGTGGGTTTGGGTTTTATTTTAAGTGCCCTTTCTTCCTGCCCCCCCCCCCAAAAAAAAAAAACAAAAACGATTCACATCCCTACTATGCATTTCTTTCTTACTCAGTTGTTACTTGTGGAGTGAGCTGGAGCTTTATGGATGTAGCCTATTTTCCAAAAGGCAATATTGTGGTTTTGTTGGATTGTGAAACTGCACCGATGTACCGCTGCCATGCATAAGACCCCGCCTGCCAAGTTCCAACAGAGGTGCCCAACAGCACTTTCAGTGATTACACTGTATTACCACTGCCTCAGGATAACAGTGCAACTGCCCCTAATTTAAGAAGGAAAACACCTTACTTAACATAAGAACAAATAATTTTATACATGACAATCAGCCAGGGTTAAAGTCAGCTGCCACTGTAATAAAACAGCAACACATTAAAATGACATTAAAGAAAATACGGGTGGATCGACAGGGAAGCCAGCAGGGAAGAAAAAGCAATGAGTAAAAAAAGGGGAAAGAAAATTTGCTCTCGTTTAAAAAGGGGGAGGTACTCCCCGCCTCAAGACATGTCGCTGTGGGATTTGAGCAACCAGTGGCCTCTCAATCCCCTGAGTGTTTAAAACTCCCAGGAAGACATCCGGTGGAGCTAGGAAGGTTAGAAAACAGCAGAGTAGGGGGTAATCTCTGTACCCGAACTCCCTCAGCCTGCCAACTCCTCAACAAAACCCCAGACTTCACCCGCATGGGCATGGGATGCCACCTGTCACAGAAGATCGGCTCGGCACAATGTTAATGGTGGGCAGTCCAGGACTTGGCCCTCCCTGCCTGCTTATGTACATTTAGACACATTAAACGGGGATGCTTCTTCGGCTGTTTTTTAGTTCTGAGAGGAAAATAGTGCACATGCTTGACTTTTCGAATGTGTGCATGCTATTTACCACTCTCAGCTGTGAGCTGCTTGCACAAAACAGCAGATGCAAACTACATTAGTAATTTTAATGACATACTTTATACCTTCAAAGAGAAGGTTCCCATTTGGCTAAAGCATGCAGTTGAAAGGCTCCTGTAGTTTGCAGCTATGTGGGCTGTTTTAGACTTGTCCCCATTATGCCTTATACCTGCTACCTAAAGTAGGTTTGAACAGCCAAATAGCAGTCATGGGGTCTGATTCATCAAGGTATATTCCCATAGACATAGAATGGGAGGAAAACCTTACAAATAGATCTTCAAATCCCTAAACGCAGCCAAGCCGGGAGATACACGCGTGACTCGTAAGCGCAGGGGCCGCGTGGATTTTAAAAGGCCCGCGGGTAAGCGAACTACAAAGGTTTTGAGCTAAAGGGGCAGGACATGGGTGGGGTTTGGGTGGGATGTGGGTGGGGCATGGCAGGGCATGGGCGGGCCAGGACAGTAGGCGCCGGGATCCCACAACCGCGTAACTTGCTTCTGCTACGGACTGCGTGTAAGTACTGAAATAAACAAATTAGGGTAGTCAGCGGGGTTTTAGGGGCAAAAGGGAGGCAAGTTAGGCAGGGGATTTAGGAAGTCCGCTCCTTTACCAGGGGGAACTGGGAGGGAACAGGGAAATAGGCATAATGTGTCGCTGTGTGTACCGGCTAAAATTCCTCCCACTTACGCGTGCAATATGGCATTTGCGAGCATATGTATGCATCAATATAAAACCATGCACGCATGTATGCATGGGTAGCCAATTTTATAACATGCGTGTATAAACACACGCATATTATAAAATCAGCACGCCCATGTGCGTGCGCCAGCAAATACGTGTTCTGGGCGCCCGAGCGTGGGTATTAAAATTCACCTCTTAGTGAATAAAGCAGACTGATTGATAAAGTTCAAGAGCTGGAAGCTCTGCCCAAAGATAAATGCCTCAGCGTGGCTTTTAGGGCACTGACTAAGGTCAGAGATGAGCTTCAGTCCTTTCAGTTTTGTCAGATGGAAAAGTGACCTGGAGGCTGAGGTACTAACAGCAAAATTCTTCTCAGAAATGAAGCATACAGCACGAGGTGTTTCACACAATACTTGCCTATTTAAACAGAATGCCACTGGCTTAATGGTGATTTTGTATACGATAAAGTTTACACAAAGCCATGGACTTTATTACAAAAACAACTTAACTACTGTATACCTCCATGAGTTATAGTTAAGTATTATGGAAAATTGTCGTTTTGTCGTATTTTCTGTGCATAATCTTGCAGCCTTGAAATCACAGCTGAGCTGATTTGGACAATTTTTTAGCTCAATAGTGATTGCTAAATTTTTTGGGCTAACAAATGCAAAATTACTCACGGAAGAATGGTAGGGACAGTAATTTTGAAAGCGGCACGAGGGTACATATTGGTGAGTGTGAGCCGGTGTACACCCAGTGACGTGGCGATTTGTAACATGGGCGCATATATGTGCACATGTTGTAAAATAGCCTGAGTGCATGCACATGTGCGCCTAGTTTTAAGTGGGCATGTGCCTAGGTGCGTAATCCCGTTTCTACCGCATAAGTCAGGGTATTTGAAAACCGGCACGCGTCCAAAGCATGGCCAGTTTCACCAGTTCATCCACCAGTTTGCCGGGTGTTGAGCTATGTCCTCAAAACTCCTTTGGTTAAATAGACTGCACTCCCCCTAGTTACCCCAGACCCTTTATACCCTTCCAAAACAGCTTTTTTTTTTTTTTTTACAACTTACACCTCCTCCATAGCAGCAGTGAACCTGGGCACACCAGGGCACATGAGTATTTACACACACATTTCTTGGTCACACCCTGAAATGCCCATGCCCAGCCCAGATCATGCACAGACCATGCCCCTTTTTGAAATCAAGTGAGACGCGTGCACAGTGGAAGAAACGCGTGGATCTGCTTGGCTTTCAAAATTTGGTGGGCATGTGCGAGTCCAACTTGTGCGCGCTTCTCTCGGGTTGTGGCACGCATTGGGCTTTTAAAATCTACTTCAAATAGCACGTGTAAAAATTTGCAAATGGAATCATGCGTGCCATAGTAGGGATGTGAATCGTTTTTTGACGATTTAAAAAAATCGGCGATATTTTTTAAATCGTCAAAAATCGTTAGAGTGCACAATACTATACAAATTCCCCCAATTTATCGTCAAAAATCGTTAAATCGGGCATGGGAATTATTTGGGGGCGGGCAGGAAAACCGGCACACTAAAACAACCCCTAAACCCACCCCGACCCTTTAAAACCAATCCCTTACCCTCCCCCACCATCCCGAACCCCCCACAAAATGTTAAATTACCTGGTGGTCCAGTGGGGGGGGGGTCCCGGTGCGATCTCCCGCTCTCGGGCCATCGGCGCCATTTTGGCTGCCACTAATATAAATGGCGCCGATGGCCCGATAAAAAAAACAACCCACCCGACCCTTTAAACCGACCCCCCTAGCCTCCCCCACCCTCCCGACCCCCCCAAAAAAAACCTTTTAAAATTACCTGGTGGTCCGGGAGGGGGGCGCGGGGAGGGATCTCCCGCTCTCGGGCCATCGGCTGCCACTCATAAAGATGGCACTGATGGCCCTTTGCCCTTACCATGTGACAGGGTATCCTTGCCATTGGCCGGCACTGTCACATGGTAGGAGCACTGCTCCTACCCCCAGCCGAACCCAATCGTTTAAACGATCGGGCACATGATTCACATCCCTATGCCATAGTATTTGCTGTTTTTTCTGCATGTAATTGCATTTGCAAAACTATTCACAATTCAGTACATTGATATCTTCATTGCCTAAACAAAAAATTCTTTGAATTGATAATAAACACAGGCGTAATACTGGCTAGAACAGTTAGGAATCGAAAACTATACTCTGCAATATGTGGAATTAAGGATATATCAGGTAGTAGAAATAAACTGCACAAAATCAAATCTGCTTTCTACAAGCATTTTGCTAAGTTACAGAATATGGTCAGGGCACTGACATACCATTTGCCAAACTTGTATCCTTTCTGTATGATTTAAAGTCACTCCAGAACAAAAGTAATTTGCTTAGTGGCAATATCATGGCTGCAGAAATAATTAAGGCTATTAATAGTCTACCCAATGGTAAATATCCGGGACCCAATTGATTATTTCCATTTATTTTATCAAATCCAATTCCTTTTAGGCATCTTTTAATGATTTAAGTATCTCAGAACTCCAGGAGCGCTCTTAGGAAATCATGTAAATGCCACCTTTACATTAAATGACAAAAAGGACTAGATGTAATACTTGGCAGTTTATAGATTAGGTAGAATTTTTAAATTTGAAATAGGGTACTTCAGTTAAGACGAGAGATGATTATACCCACAAGTCCCTGGTTTCCTACAGCATCTCAGGGGAAAATTATGTAAAAAAAATAAGTTAGAACGTTCTCAACAAATTTTCTGAACATCTGAGGCAATTCCTTGTCACATTGGCACGAATTTTCATCATTTTGAAAATGTAATTCTTTAAATTCATACTATACGATGGGCTGAATGTTCAATGACATTTACACAGATAAAACCATGTTTTATGCAGGTAAATGTTTGTTAGGAACTATTGCAGGGATTTGTGCATGTACAAGTATTGCTTGTGACCTGATTAGGTGCATTCTTTTACACAAAATGGGGGCGAGGGGGCGGAGTAAGTGTGGAGTCAGGTTTAATGTGCACACCTGTTGATTTTAAAAAAGTATGAATGTAAATTTATCTGCACACATTATTTTATTTATTTAGTGTTTTTATATACCGACGTTCATCAGGGATATCACGTCGGTTCACAACAAATGAGAAACTGCACTGGAAGGTGCGCTTGACAATTGACAGGGTAACGAGAAACTGTGGATAGAATGCAGTTGACAAGTAACTTAATAAAACTGGTGCATATAAAACTGCTAAGATAATAAATGTCTCTTTGCCTATAAAGTAGATATGCATAAGAAAGGAGAAATTGGATTTTGGGAAACTTATGTACATTATTGCCTCCAAAGATGAGATGTAACATTGTAGAAGTTAATTTGTGCATGTTCTGGGTTAATTACTCGCAGATTTCCAAAGCAAACATATGTGAACAGGTTCACATTGAAAATTAGAGGTAAAGCCTGTGCAAAAAAGATATGTACAGACTTTATCCAAACCTGAATTGTTACAAAATTACCCTCAATTAAGGCAATAATTAAACCCTGTGGGTAGCTTACAACCAGTGGGTATTTTGTATTTGAGGGAATGCAAGCAAGTTTTCAAATGAAACTCCTGGCAGAGTTTCCCATTGAAAATCTGTCAGACCAGGGATGAAGAAATTCTTTATCCTGCTTACTTTGTAGATACAAAATGCACAGGATAAGGAACACATAGGGATTTCAAAATGAAGTCCCTGTGCTTACTTTAGCAGTCCCACTCTTCCCCTCCACCAGCACCTCCCCTTTTCCTGGACACTGGGGGAGGGGAGCAATTTTCAGAACGTGTTTTTCAAAAGATAAACACCTGTTTAGCCATGGAACTTTGGCATATGGTAGATCACTCCTGGGACCCCCACTGCACCACCAGGTAATTTTCAAATGTTTTGGGGGGGGTTGGGAGGGTGGGGGAAGCTAAGGGAGCTTTTTAAAGGGTCAGGTGGGTTTTTTCTTTATTGGCTCGGGCACAGACGATAAAAAAAACCCGATCGGGCCGCACGAAAAAAAATTCATGATGTGAATCGGAATCGCAACCGATTCCGGTTTCGATTCACATCTCTAATCTGTACCTCTTCAAGGATAGTCCATCTCAAATGTTCAAAAACATGAGTGGTCTGTAAAGAATGTTCACAATAGGGGCATCTAAGTTCTGACAATGTAAACGACTCCGGTTCTCCCTTAGTCGAATTTTAATTGCTCTGGATGTACATCTAATGTATAATTGTGGACAAGGACACTGTAAAAGATAGATCGCATTAGATGAATTACAGTCTGTATGGGACTTTTTCTTGTATATCCGGCCAGTAATGGGATGTTGACAGTGATCTCCTTGAATAGTATATTGATACATATCACAATTCCCACATGACTGATGACCCAAATCACTTGTGGGCAGTACATTAGAGGGCAACATGGCTCGTACCACTTGATTTTTAATATTGAGTCTGCACTTAAAGGAAATTAGTGGTTCCTTAGCAAAAATTGAATGTAAAACCCTCCTTCTCTCCCTCACAGACACCCTCCTTAAAGGACTAGACCATGGCCACTCCTACATACGCGCCTTACTAGACATCTCCTCCGCCTTCGATACCATTAACCACAACATCCTAATCAACCGTCTTACAGAAATCGACATCTCAGGAACAGCCCTATACTTGTTCCAATCCTATCTTGAGAACAGATACTACATAGTCAGAATTGGAAACATGGAATCCACACCCATCCAACTTACTCAAGGCGTCACCCAAGGATCCTCCCTCTCTTCCACCCTCTTCAACATATACTTCCTGCCCCTCTGCCAACTCCTCTCAGATCTTGGCCTCACCCATTTTATCTATGCGAATGATGTTCCAATCCTCATCCCCATACAAGAATCCTTATCCAAGTCTCTCGAGACCTGAGGAAACTGCCTTAATGCTATAAACACCTCCTCACCAACCTCCACCTTGCTCTTAACACATCAAAAACTGAGCTCATCATCATCTCAACACACAATAATCCAGCGCCCTCACCTGATGGTAACCCCCTGCCCCCTTGACTTCCTTCCAGTAAAATGTACGAGACCTCGGCGTCACTATTGATAATCAACTGAACCTAAAAAAAAATCATCAACGCAACCATAAAAGAGTGCTACTTCAAACTCCATGTCCTCAAAAAACTGAAACCACTCCTCCATTTCAATGATTTCCGCACTGTCCTTCAAACCACAAATTTTTCAAAAATCGACTACTGTAATTCATTACTACTAGGCCTCCCCTCCTCAACTATCAAACCACTCCAAATGCCACAGAACGCTGCTGCCAGAATTCTAACACCCGCAAAACAGACCATATTACCCCCATCCTCAAGGAACTCCACTGGCTTCCAATATCTTCCCGAGTCCTTTACATGAATCTCTCAGTTATACATAAAACCCTTCACAATGGTAACATTCACTGGCTGGACAATACTCTCCGCATACATACGTCCAACCGCCCCACTAGAGCACCATACAAAGGAAACCTACACACTTCCTCTCACAAGACTACCCACCTTAGCTCCACAAAAGATTGAGCCCTTTCAATTGCAGGACCCACCCTTTGGAAAACCATGCTGCCTGATCTCCGTCTAGAGCCATGCACCCAGAAATTAAAAAAAAAAACTTAAGACCTGGCTCTTTAAACAAGCATTCCCTGAATAGCACTATGCCCCCCTCACCCGATTACAACTCTCCTCAGCCACCAAATTATTCCCCTCCCCAAGGTCTTACCCCCTCTACACTCCTCCCACTCCTCCCACCCCTTAATTTCCCTTCAGACACCACCCCCTGTATCAATTTTGTATCATTGTATTGAATTTGTATTATTGTATCGTCAAATGCTGTCCACTGTACTTTTTATTAATTGCATTGTATGTTTATCCCCTATCCTTACTTAGTTGTATATGAATCTCCATATCTTCTATGTAATACCTACCTCCAATTAATGTTTCACCCTCTCCGATTTCTATGCACCCTGTTCCATGTATTATGTTTAAGTTCCCTGTAAACCAATATGATGTTCCTACAAATACCATTCTATAAAAGCTTTTAAATAAACAAATAATTGTAAGACATGCCAATGGCAATTGATACTTTGTACTATCGAGATGATTTATCAGTGTGTTGTAAACACAAACTGATTTAGTAATGGACTGTTTAGCTCTATATTCCAATAATGCAGAATGAGGTGAGTGTAGGGCCCTCTTATATGCTGTGCGCACCACTGTAAGAAGGTATCCACTAGGAATGTGAATCGGTACCAGACTCATTTCCAGTATTGAGTTCGGGTAAAAACCGTGGGAAATCTTCGTTCCTGCGATTCTTACCCATTTTAATCGGCTGTGTCGTGCCGAAAAAAAACAAAACACCCCGACCCTTTAAATTTAATTCTTTCACATCCCCACCCTCCCGACCCCCCCTCAAAATTTTTAAAGTACCTGGTGGTCCAGCGGGGGTCCCGGGAGTGATTTCCAGCTCTCGGGCCATCGGCCATCAGGCCATCGGCTGCCACTAATCAAAATGGCACTGATGGCCCTTTGCCCTTAGCATGTGACAGGGTATCTGTGCCATTGGCCAGCCCCTGTCACATGGTAGGAGCAATGGATGACCACCGCTGGACCACCAGGTACTTTAAAAAAAATTTTGGGGGGTTGGGAGGGTGGGGGATGCAAAATAATTAAATTTAAAGGGTTGGGGTGGGTTTGGGTTTTATTTTTAAGTGCCCTTTCTTTCCCCCCTCCCCCCCAAAATGATAAGTTAACCCCATGAAACATTTTGTGGGATTTTCCTATCAGGTTTGGGGGCCCCCTGAATTCTGACGATATTTTCAGTCGTCAGAATAACGATTCACATCCCTAGTATCCATGATCCACTGAATTTACCATACTTTTTTTCAGTTTTTCAATTTTATACTAAGATCAAGGCAAGTGTGCTGATAGGGTCGCAATCATCAGCTCTGTGTATAGCATTAAGAAAAGGGAAGCTGTTATCAGCGAATGAGCTCATGGGCTTAAACAAGCCTATTTCTGAAGACATCCTTAGTGAAAAATGCATAACCAAACTGTTCCCAGTGGTATCATGTGGAAGACATTATGGGCCTGATTTTAAAAAGCATTTACTCACTTAAAACTGGATTTTACTCGAGTAAATGCACTTTACTCATGTAAGTGGGTTTTTGAAAATTGCTACAATATATGCCATGAATTGTCTATAGGATTTGCTCACGTAAGTGTCCTTTACTCAAGTAAATGGCTTTTGAAAATTGCTACAATAGCAGTTACATTTACACGTGTAAATCCTTATGAAAATTACCCCCTATATCGACTGCAATATCACTGTTGTTGTTTTTTTTGTTTTTTTTTAAATACATGCATTTTTTGGAACTTGAGGCCTGGATGTGCCCATGTATGTTGCAAAGAACAATCAGTGAGCGGCTATGCTTTCAACAGATGTCTGTCAGGCTGCCTGGTGTAGACAATCTTCTGTGAGTAGTAACGACTCTGACTGCCTCATTAGCAGGTAGGAACAAGCTTGGCAAATACATCATTGGTGTTTGATGATGAACAGGCCCGGAACAGCAATTTATAGCCTCTGTAGATTACCAAAGTCCTAGAGGGAGTCTATAAACCATGTACTTGTGTGTGTGTGTGTGTTTGTGTATCTTTGTGTGTGTGTACTGGGTCAGACCAAGGGTCCATCAATCCCAGCATTCCATTTCCAACAGTGGCCAGTCCAGGCTATAAGTACCATTGGCAATACCCAAAAGATAAGTCTATCTCATGCTACTGATACTAGTAATAGCAGTGGCTATTTTCTAAGTCAACTTGATTAATAGCAGGTAATGGACTTCTGCTCCAAGAACTTATCCAAAACAGTTTTAAACCAAGCTACAATAACTGCACTAACCACATCCCCTGACAACAAATTCCAGAGTTTAATTGTGCATCGAGTGACAAAGAACTTTCTACGATTAGTTTTAAATATGCTACATGCTAACTTCATGGAATGCCCGCTAGTCCTATTATCCGAAAGAGGAAATAACTGATTCACATTTACCCATTCTAGACCTCTCATGATTTTTAAACAACCTCTATCATAACCCCCCTCAGCCATCTCTTCTCCAAGCTGAAAAGTCCTAACCTCTTTAATCTTTCCTCATAGGGGAGCTGTTCCATCCCCTTTATCATTTTGGTCACCTTTCTCCATCAAAACTATATCTGTTTTTAGATGCGGTGACCAAAATTGTACACAGTATTCAAGGTGTGGTCTCACCATGGAGCGATAGAGAGGCATTATGACATTTTCCGTTTTATTCACCATGCCCTTCCTAATAATTCCTAACATTCCGTTTTGTGTGTGTGTGTGTGTGTGTGTGTGTATCTGGGAGAGTAGGGTGCTGTATAAGTCTTTGTCTATATTTGTGTCTGGGGGTGATGTAGGTCTTGTTATTTTCTTCTTTACCATACCATTACATACATCACAATGTGTGCACCCAATGAGCACGCATTGGATTTTGCCACAAATAATTTACAGGTAGGTAATGTGTAGGTGGTTAGAAAATGGCCTCAGGCAGTGTAAGCTAACATTCCACCTTGGCCTGACCCTGTTTATTCATTCAGCTGAGAGGGGGTTGAGAACATTGGCAGCATAAGCACTCAGATATCCAGTGCCACTTTGCCGGATGAGTATGAAAATAGAGTTGAGATCTGGCTGTAGTTGCCACTTTGTAGCCACACCTTGATAACTCCCACAATTTAACTTGGGCACTGTGCCACACAGGAAGAGACCTGTATACTTATGAGGCAAAGTGGCAGCTGAATGGGTAATGTATTGGTCTGGGAGCTTATCAGTGGCCTTACAGCTGTGCTGCCAAAGTAGATCACACCTTGCTCCCAGACTTAAATTCTCCCATTAAAAGGATGTGTATGCATCCACTGCTGCTCACTGGGTTACTGTGTGAATGTAATGGCCTCATGAGCATTGAGTTCACATGTTAGGGTGCTAAGAAGAACTTAGATTAGAGCCTATTTTTTTTTATAAGGATTAAACTGCTTGCTGCATCAGCAGTTAAGTAGCCAGTTACAGTATGAGTGTTCAAGACCTACTTCATTGTGCCTTAGGTTAACAGCACATCTCTTCACCAGCCTGTATGTGTGGCATATGCTAGTCACTTTGCCTCTCTGCCTGAGGACTTTGTGGCTTGCTATGATTTATGAGGGTCTGGTTGTTAGGTGTGTTTGTCTTTCACTTACATGTTTGGATTTCACTGTAAGTATATCTAGGTGTCTGTGTTGCACTCTGGCTATCTGGGTGTGTGTGTATGTGGGGGGGGGGATATGCTTTCTGAGTATTACTTGCAGCCTGTAGGCCCATGTGTATGTGTCAATGGAATCATGTATGCAGGATGAAGATATATCCTAAGGCAGGGGTCCCCAACCACCGGTCCGCGGACTGGGACCGGGCCGTGGGAGTTTTTGCCGGTCCGCGGCGCCGCCAAGCACTGGCAGGTGTGTCGCGCGCTCCCGGTCTCTCCCGCTGCTCTTCCTTCCCTGCTGCCGTTGCCGCTGGGCTATCAGCACGTTCAAGCCCAGCGGGAACGGCAGCGGCGCAAAGAAAAAAAAGCTGTGGCATCCGCGGCTGGCCTTTTCTTCTTCCCCGCGCGCCCCTCTACCCGGAACAGGAAGTGATACGCGGTGCGCGGGAAGGAGAAAGAGCCGGCCCGTGCCGCATGAAAAAATAGCAGCGGGCGACAGCAGCATCTCCCCCGAGCAATCGAAGCAGCTGATAATAGGTAAAGGAGACAGCAACATGAGCCTCCCGCAGCCGATGGGATTCTTCTTTCTTGGCCTGCGGGGGCTGGAGGAGGAGGTGGTGCAGCTACCGTTTGTGCTCGGGGGGGGGGGGGGGAGAAAGAGAGAGAAGCAGGCAGCCAGTATGTGTGTGATTGACTGGTCAGAGAGCTGATGTGTGTGTGTGTGTGTGTGTGAGACAATGAAAGTGATTGCTCAGGGAGATGACTGATGTGTATGTGAGAGTGTGAGACATTAGTCAGGGAGGTGACTGATGTGTGTGTGTGAAAGAGAAAAAGCATGGAAGTGAGAAGTCTGGGTATGTGAGAAAGCATGGGCGTAAGAAGCCTGGTGTTGTGGGGGTGAAAGAAAGCATGGGAGTGAGAAACCTGGGTAGTGTGCATGCATGAGAGAGAGAGACTGCTTGGTAAGGTTGACGGTGTGTGTGAGAGAAAAAGACTGGTGTGGTGTGAATGTGAGAGAATGTGATTCAGGGAATGAGAAGCCTGTGCACGTGGAGAGTGAGCATGGAAATGAGAGAGACTGGTGTGTGTGTAACAGAGAGAAAGTGATTATGGGAATGAGAAGCTGTGCATGTGAAGAGAAGTGAGCATGGAGTGAGAAAACCTGGGTGTGTGTGAGACACAGCATAGGAGGGAGAAGCCTGTATATCTGAAAGAGAACATGGGAGTGGGAAGCCTGTGTGTGACTGGTGTGTGTGTGTGTGTGTGTGTGTGTGTGTGAGAGAGAGAGAGAGAAATAAAGTGATTATGGGAATGAGAAGCCTGTGCATGTGAAGAGTGAGCATGGGAGTGAGAAACCTGGGTGTGTGTGTGAGACACATCAAGGGAGGGAGAAGCCTGTATATCTGAAAGAGAACATGGGAGTGAGAGACTGGTGAGTGTGTGTGTGTGTGAGAGAGAGAGAGACAGAAAAAGTGATTATGAGAGTGAGAAGCCCATATATGTAAATAGAACACGGGAGTGGGAAGCCTGTGTGTGTGTGTATGGCATGAGAGAAACTGTTCAGGAAGGTGACTGGTGTGTGTGTGCCAAAGACTGTTTGGGAGATGATTGGTGTGTGAGAGACAGAAACTGGTCATGGGGGCATGACTGGTATGGTGTGTGTGTTAGTCATGGGCACTAAGGAAGAGAACCATAAGTATAGAGCTTAGCTTCTACTGCTGCTTCTGGTGTGTGCGACCGCCTGCAGGGAAGGGGTGTAGGACAGCTGCTGGAGGGGGTAAGTAAAAGTGGCTTTTTAAGTTTATTTTTCTTGACTGCCATTTTAATTGTGTGATGTCTGCTTTTTTGAAATATTTTATTGGTGTTTGGAGAATGTTTAATAGTTTTTATGAGTTTTTAATTATTGGATGTTATTCTGTTCATAGCTGTTTTGAAACATTTATTCTGCTTATTAGTATAGTTTTACAATTATTTCTGTGTGGGGATCTATAGCTGCTTGCTAGTTCTGTTTTCCTAATAAGAGGTGTATTGGTTTTTAGGACCTGATTTAATATTTGTAGTGTTGCCTATTCATAGATAGGGTTGCTCCTGTTTGAGTGTATTCCATAATACAGGTGTAACTGTGCGCAGATTAGTTTATGTGCATTACTACAGATCCTGGGAGTATGTTAGGTCGGTTCTGTGTCTGTTACCGAGATGAAATATTTTGCTAGCATGTAAGCATTTGTATCGGTCTTATTTGTTGTGTTTTCTCAAGAGGACATGCATTGGTGGTAAACTGCTGTCTTTTCATAAGTAGGGCTATTGAGCCTGGAAGTAGAAGGAGTTTGAGTTACTGTTACTGAGATGTCACCAGAACCAGAATATCTTTTTTGTAGGGTGAGTTGTATGGGGAATGTCATAATTCTGCTTTACATCCATTATTGTGGGTCAGGGGGTTCCCGTGGATACAAACTGTACTTTTACATCTAGCCCCGTGATGATAATGGGTCAGTGTGTCATGCATGTGAGAACCTATGGTGAGTTGAGTCACATTCACATTATAAATGTCATAATTAAATGATAAGTGTGCACTAAAATCCAACCCCCTCCATAACCCCGCCCCCATATGACCAAAGCCCCGCCCCTGCCCCACCCTGCCGGGCCATGGAAAAATGGTCTTGCTTGAAGCCGGTCCCTGGTGCAAAACAGGTTGGGGACCACTGTCCTAAGGGACCTTTCTACCATTGTGAGGCCATTTAGCTGCATTGTAATTAGCTGACATGTAGAGATGTGTATCGTGTGATCGATCGTCTTAACGATCGATTTCGGCTGGGGGGGGGAGGGAATCGAATCGTTGCGGTTTTGTTTTTGTAAATATCGTGTAAATCGTAAATCGGGGAGGGCGGGAAAACCGGCACACTAAAATATCCCTAAAACCCACCCCGACCCTTTAAAATAAATCCCCCACCCTCCCAAACTCCCCCAAATGTCTTAAATTACCTGGGGTCCAGTGGGGGGGTCCCATTGTGATCTTCCACTCTCTGGCTACGGGTGCGTTGATAGAAAATGGCGCCGGCGCTACCTTTGCCCTGTCATATGACAGGGCAAAGGTAGCGCCGGCACCATTTTGGTTCCTATCCCCCGACGTCACGAGCGTAGGAGATCGCTCCCGGACCCCCGCTAGACCCCCAGGGACTTTTGGCCAGCTTGGGGGGGCCTCCTGACCCCCACAAGACTTGCCAAAAGTCCAGCGGGGGTCCGGGAACGACCTCCTGCACTCGAATCGTGTTGCCGTACGGCCGGCGCCATTTTGCAAAATGGCACCGGCCATACGCCCGTAGCGCCATTTCTATCAACGCACCCGTGGCCCGAGAGTGGAAGATCACAATGGGACCCCCCACTGGAATACAAGTGGAATACAAGGTTGAGATGTTTGAGTTATTCAATATAAAACAGAGGCAAATGTTTATTAACATTAGCACTCCAGTGAAATATAATCAAACAGGCTTATTATTATTTTAGTGTTCACATATTAGTACTTTTTCTTTCTCTCTTCCATAATTTGATGTGACCCAATAGAATACCTTAACCATCTGCTAATTTCTGCTCCATCCCTACTTCAGAGGTTTTGGGATTTTTTAGCAAGCAGGCACATTTTTTTCCATTTAAACCCAGAACTTAATTTCTGGGATTATTATAGGAATGGTTACTTTCAGTTCATCCCAACTAAGAGAATTTCTTTTATCAGGATTGTTATTAAAAACACTTTTCCTCTATAATTTGGTGGTTTTTCCAAACTTATTTTCAACTTTAGAATAACTTTGGAAGTTATACAGCACCTTCTAAAACATATAAACCTTTTTAATAAAAGAAAGGGTTTTTTTTATTATTATTACTTTTTCCGGGTATATGGCATTTTATGATGTTATCTGGATTTCACCTGAGCTTTCGTGAAATCACATTTACTTTAGAATTTTCTCACTTTAATTTTGTTTCACACTAACAAAACTGGCAAAATAACATGTCAGCTGTAATTTTAAATTATCTCCCTATTGCCTCTTCTTACCTTTTCCAGGTTACTTTAAACATTTACATTACCTACACTCACACATTCATAAAATAAAAATGTGTTCATTTGTTGTTTTAACTTCAAACTAGACCTAAGAGAGAGAGCAAAAGCATCTCAGCTCCTCTTCAGAATATCAGCACAGCTTGTCACTTTCAGCTGATGAGCAGTGAAATCCTTTCTTTCAGTGATGTCATCAATGCAATTAGTATTAGTCATGTTTGTATCAATAACAGGCTGTAACATAACCATCTCTTAGCCAGTCAGCCTGTTTAAATGAATATCAAATACATTTTTGGTGGTGTTAGAATTATTTTTAAATTCAAATGAATAATAAAAAATTATAGTGCTTTTTTAACAAATAAAATATAATTATTCAAACCCCATCATAGACGTGCTTGAAACAATTATTCCATTGCCATAGTAATGCCTAGGCCACAGCTTCCTTAGGGGCCGATGCAATACAGTGCGCTCAGCCGAGCACACTCTATAACCCGCACTCGGACGCGGGCTAAATAGGCGCTAATCCACCCCTAATGCAATTGGGGGATTAGCGCCTATTTAACCCGCGTCGGGCGTGGAGTGAATGCAATAGCGCTCATCACATGCAAATACATGTGAATGATCCTATTACTCATGCACTCCGCATGCAAAAAGATAAATGTGCCTCTCAGACGCACATTTAGCTCTCAGATATTAACGCCTGCCTAGAGCAGGCGTTAATATCTGAGCGCATGTAAAAGTAGTAAAGGAAAGCAGAAAAAACTGCTTTTCTGTACTTCTTTTTTTTTTACTTAAAAAAAAGAAAATCCTCGACAGACCGCCGAGTTATAAAGACTGAAGCCGGTAAAACTTGACATCGGTTTTCATAACTGGCCATCTGCCAGTAATGAAAACGGACGCCGATTAAACTCCGGCGTCGGTCTTCATAACCGGCAGCTGCGGTGGGGTCACGTTAGCAAGGAGGCGCTAAGGTCGCGCAAGCGCATGTTAAGAAAGCGGGCGCTGACTTTTCAGTGCCCGCTTTCCATGCTTTTTATTGCATCTGCCTGTTAATTGCCAGTTGCTATGTCCATCCAGCTGTCAGATCTCATTTTTTTTACTGGATGCAGCATTAAAATTGAAAATAAGTTTGAATAAAACTATAAAATAAAATATAAAATCCTGCTCAAAACATTCAGAATCATTCTAAATTCACTCACTCTTCATCCTCACACCCTTTAGGGCTCCTAAATGTCACCAAAACCCACCAAAATCCCATGGGAACAACTTCTTTCTCAGTTTCATAGTTTTATTTTTTTCCCCAAAGAACCACTCAACAGAGACCCTAAGCTCCTCTGTTCCTTTCAACAACCTTCCCTCCTTCCTGAGGCATTTTATTCATTTTAATTGACTTGTAAGGACTCTCTATACAATAGGACAAAAATCTGCTTAAAAATCACTTTTTCCCACTAAATTTTTGTGTCAGTCTGGTCCTCCAGCCCTTCTCACATCACCACCATCCAAAAAGTGCTCAATTTATTAAATGCAGTGAGTTCTAAGCCCTATGGCATTTTGGTACACTGAGATGTTTCCTGGAATTTGCTGCCCACCTGAATTGCTGCATTTTTTAATTTTAAAATTGATCATGTCCCTGTTTTTTGGGTTATTTTTACTTTAAATTGCCTCTGGCAGCTTGCAGGTTCCTGCTGACATTACCTATGACATCTGCGGGTCCCAGACTGTGTGTTTTATTTTATCATGTCAGTTCTTGCCCAAGCACACAACACTGTGAATTACCTCAAAACTGCCACAGTAGCATTTCCAGGGTTGCCATTGCATTGTCTGTCCAGCTGTGTGGCAAAAATCTTGCCCAGCAGCAATTTCAGGAGTCATGGACTGGTCACACCAGTCTTACCAAATACTCTTTCCTGGTCCCAGTGCACATGGCCCCTCTCTGTACTGCCACAAGTTGTTCCTCACACTCCTGCGGCACTTCTGCTATATGCAGCTGAGAGCCATTTTTAATTTTAAAGTGGCCTGAAGCTGCCATAGCCAGACCCTTGCTGCCTCCTTCTGGGCCTTCTGTTTTTGTTTAAAAAAAAACTTCAGGCCATGTTCTCAGGCCTTTCCAGGCCCCAGACACCTCAGGCTATCTCTTAATTAAAATTAAAAAAAAAAATGTGGTCCAGTTCTTCCTTGGGCCTTCAGGCCCCAGAATAACAACAGTGCATATAGTGTCACCACCACAGCACCAGGTCTTCTCCCCCCCCAAGCCACAACCAGGATCCTATCAGAGCCTCCCAGGGCAGGACAACAGGATCAGCACACTGGGGCAGGTAAATTTAATTGACTTTATTTTCACCTATTTACACGAGCATTTTATATTTTCTAGGCCGCATTACTGGTAAACAGAGCAAGCGTCATAGTGATGCAGTTATGCGGTCCAACAATGGGGCTCCCAAAGTCATTTGGGCAGCCACATTTTGTAAGAACTGCAAATCCCACAACCAAGACTTTGGGAGCTACAATAATATAATTAGAATAACCTCAATAATTGCAGTTAAAATAAAAACTTGCACAATTTTATGAAAATCTGAAATTTCTAAAAGAGGTCATAAGTGACAAAGCAATTTTAATGCATTGAGTTCGATAAAGAGACTGCAATTGATAAGAATAATTTTAACTGGTGTGAAACTGAAATCCTAAGTTATGAGCATGCTTTGTAAATATTATATCTTCCTCATTGATTATCAGATCAGAAAGATTTGGAAGTTTTAATTTCCTTGAAATTGAGAGAATCTCAGTCTTATCAAAGTTTAAAATTAAGACATTTCTGGCCATCTAGTCATTAACAGCATTCAGAGAGGAGGTTATTTGAGATAAAACAGACAAAACATTTGCCAATACTGGAAAATACAGTTGAATGTCAACTGTACATCATCCCATATTATATATAAAGGCTGAAGATAAATATTAATTACATAGGATAAACAAAATAGCCTTGTAGGACTCCAAATCCTGTAGAAAGTCAAGCACAATAAAAAGAACTTATTTTAAACTTTTGCTGAAAGGCAAATAGAACGAACCATTGAAGGCTGTTTCCTCCAGTTCTGAGTTCCCTTAACCTAGTGTGGAATTACTGCATGATATCTAAGTAGGCTAAGATAATTAAATGAATCAAAAGCAGAGCTCTTTTTTTATTCATCACCTGCAGCAAGCAATCATTCATGGATAGAAGCAATGTCTTGTTGCTATGGTTTTGTCTATCACATAGTAGGGCTGATTAGTTCCATTTTGGAAAATGGTATCGACTGATCCTGTAGCTAGGGGGCACTCTGGGTCCCTACTGCACCACCAATGAGACTTTTTAAGGAATGGGGATGGGGTCCGAGGGAGGCTCTAGAACACTAGGCACTTATTTTGAGTCAAGGGAAGAGGAGGGGGCCTACCCTAGACCACCAAGAACTTATTTTTGAGAGGGTCCAGGGAGTAGGGGGGTTGTGGGGCACCATGAGGGGGTCATACTCTGATAGGTGAGGTCTCTAATTTAGGCAGGGGGAGCTTTAAAGCTAAGGAAAGTGGTTTGGGTAGGGAGGTGTGGAATTACTGCATGATATCTAAATCTTTTTTTTTTTCTACTTTTAATTGCGGGGCTGCCTTGGCAGGTGACTCAGGCTGGGAGAGAGTCTACCAAGTTCCCCTGGGTACATTTGTGCATTTTTTAGAGGGGTAGTTATTTGGAGACCTGTATCTTTTATTTGGAAGCCTGTATGTTATCATCCCAATGTTGCCAGAGGATGTGGTTAGTGCAGTTAGTATAGCTGTGTTTAAAAAAGGATTGGATAAGTTCTTGGAGGAGAAGTCCATTACCTGCTATTAATTAAGTTGACTTAGAGAATAGCCACTGCCATTAGCAACAGTAACATGGAATAGACTTAGTTTTTGGGTACTTGCCAGGTTCTTATGGCCTGGATTGGCCACTGTTGGAAACAGGATGCTGGGCTTGATGGACCCTTGGTCTGACCCAGTATGGCATGTTCTTATGTTCTTATGTCCCTGGGAAAAAAAGTTACAGCTCCTTGAAATGCTATATAACATGACTGAACTTTTTCTAAATCTGCTGCATTATTTTATTTGTATTGAATTGCTTGTGCATTAGCTACTTTGCATGCATTAGCAATTTTATGCATGCAAAGGCATGCAACACAGTTAATTTCCATAGGGGTGGAATTTTATTAGGAAAATGCATGATATCACATGATAAATAACATTTAATACATGTTAAACACTGTGCAATGTGTGTTGTTTAATTGTGGCTTCATAAATCTAGGCCTTATTTTGTTAATTTGTATTTCTTTAATTGGGTTGTACTGCAGTTGGGTTGGTGAGAAGAAGAAGACTTGTTCTACCCAGGCCCTCAGTGAGAGGAGGAGCTGATTGGGGAAATTGGGATGGCAGGGATAATTGTTATATTTGTATTAAATTGTATTTATTTCATTATATGCTGAATTTGAATTCATATACCTTTTGGGTTTTTTTGTTTTTTATGTTTTGAATTTTTAAATATTTTCATTGAAAGTCACTTTGAGCAGTCTTGCTAGAATGAAAGGGCCAGATATTAAGTATAAATAGAAATAGAAATTAGACTGAAGGGATTAGATGTTTTAAAAATGTCTGTCTTTACTTACGAGTACTTTATTGTTTAATCAAAAATATTTAATGGAAAAAGCAAATTAAAAAATATCTCTATGGTACTGACAGTCTTTTTGACCTAGCTACCATTGCACTATAAGTATGTGAGAGAGCAAAATCTTTACAGATACTCAAATGGTTTATTTAATTTTTTTTTAAATTGTCTTTTAATTGGATATGGCACAGTATCCTAATGCAAACAAGATAATGAGATTGTACCTCTTCATGAGATAATTAAACTGGCAGCTGCAAAACCATATTGAGGATTTAAAAAAAAAAAAAAAAAAAAGAGAGAGAGAGAGAAGAAGAAGAATGTTGGGAAAGCACATTCAATAAAATGGTATGGTTTAGAAATATGTGAGTGCACAAACCTCAGCAATTTCTTTCAAAACACTCTACCCAAACTACTGCAATTACTGCTGAACCACCCAAAACAATGCTAGAATGAGCCCATTGTGCTATGGAAATGGGAAAAACTAATTACAGGAAGCTCAGCATACTCATTACCCTAGTATTTAGCTCATATTGTGAATGTGATGTTACAAATCATCACAGAAGCAAAGCTCTCTACCTATAAGACCCAATGCATCAATGTAATCATAAATCTCATGTGACTTTCTTGAAAACAGGTAACCTTGGGAAAGATTATCTAAGCAAATAATCAAGTCAGACATTTCAGAAGTACAATGTACTACACTGTTCCATAATACCATCCATTTTACAATCAAGCATTTCCCAAGTTGCTCTGTAGAAATTAGGCAGACACTTTCAATTATCCTAACAATTTTAACATTTAGAGGGTAATGTTAAATTTGTGCTTATGTTGGCACATATGCACATAAGGAAATGCGTACAAAGTTTATTATGTATTTTATAAACTGTGTAGCACCAGTCACAGAATTTTAAAATACGCTTCTCTCTACCACCATATGTATTCACATATTTTCAAAAGTACCTACTTACTTTCAGAAGTGCAGAGACATTGGCAAGATGGCTGCATTGGTCAGGAAATTGAACTTTGTGGATGGGAACATGCAATGGCTCACTCACCTTATTGTATCCAATGAGCATGAGCTGTTCCCATCTGTAGAATCATGCAGAATGAAAAGAGGATGTGCAAAGCCTGGTTGATAAACCTGAGGTCCTTTCATCACAGGACCTTCTACCAAGAGGAGATACGATCCTTCAGGGAAGTAGATGCTGAAGTTACTGTGCGTAGGCTTGGGAAAGGTGGAAACAACTAAGTAAGTAGCTTTGATGCACTTCTGTCCAACATGGTAGAGTGTACAGAAGGTAGACAAAATGGCAGTCTCAGATAAGGAACTATCAGGTGGATGACCACACTCTGACAGGCAGCTGGAGGCAGTAGACATAGCCAACTGCAGGGGGATTTCTGCTTCAATCTACTATGTCACTATGTAACTATGGTAACCAAATGGATGCTGGATATATGGAAGGGGCTCCCAAGGGAAGGGCTTCACTCACAAATGTTACATGGAATTCCAAAAGTAGGGTAGAAGCATAGAGGCAGATTTTTATTCTTACGCATGTGGGGTACATTTGTGCGCGCTACCCGGTGCGCAAAAACGTACACCCGATTTTATAATATGCGTGCGCTGCTGTCCACATGTATAAAATCCAGGGTCAGCGCGCGCAAGGGGGTGCACACTTGTGCACCTTGCACGCGCCGAGCCCTAGAGGAGGCCTGATGGCTTTCCCTGTTCCCGTCAATCGGAGCGGCCTCGGAGGGAACTTTTTTTCGGCTCCCCCCACCTTCCCCTCTGTTCCCCTATCTAAACCCCCCCCCCCCCCCAGCCCTACCTAAATCCCCCCCTCACCTTTTGTTGTCAAAGCTACGCCTGCCCAAAGCAGGCGTAACTTGCACGCGCCGGCCAGCTTCCGGCACGCAAACCTCCAGCATGGCCGCTGTGCTGGAGGACTCAGGACCACCCTCAGACCGCCCCCGGACACCAGCCCTGCCCACAGACCGCCCATTTTTGAAAGCCCCAGGACATACATGCATCCCGGGGCTTGCGCGCGCCGCCGAGCCTATGCAAAATTGGCTCGGCGCGCGCAGGGGTAGGTTTTCGGAGGTTACACATGTATATTACACACATAACCCTTTGAAAATCTACCCCATAGAGTGTATATTGATGCCAACAACATAAGAAAATGTCTACAGCTATTGGAATCTAGGGTTAGGGTCCAGAAAGGAAATGGGGAACACAGGATAGGTTTATTTTCCATATTGGCTTTCATTCCATATCTCCCTATTTTAACAGATTGAGAACCTGAAGAAGGCCCAGGGACTCCAGCACCTTCAAGGGGACTGAAGCTTACATTACCTTTCACATCACCTGCTCATCAAATTCACACATCTTTATATTTTCACAGATACCAACAGCTCCTCAGAAGAGGTACAGGAAGAGGGCCCTCTAGCTGTTGCTGCAGTTCTACCAATATCACTACTACCAGAGGCCAGTTCCACTGCCAGAAGCCATGGCTGGACCACTGCCAGCACCCTTAGCCCTACCAGAAGGGGAGGCTATACTTGCCCCCTCACCTAGTACCCCTTATCCCCTTGATGAAACTGTGATGGGCCACTTTCTCTTTATCCCCTGGGACCTGAGAATGAAGGTCGTGTTGGGGACTTACATTTAGAGGAGAAGGAAGATGTGCATGTTGGCACAGACACTCTGAGCCACCCACAGCCTCTGAGACTGGTTATGTAGCAGAACTCAGCTATCATGGAGTTGTGGGTGCAGCACTGGAATGGCTGTACCAACATGTGGCTCACAAGTGGGCCAACTTCAGGGGACTAGGGGTAGTGATTGGTCACTTGGTTACCATTCAGGACCACCTAACAATTGTTCTTGAGCTGGTAGCCTGTAGCAGGTACCTCAGCATCCTGCCCCTGAAATCCACCAGGACCTCTCCATCTCAGATTCCTGGGATTGCTTTTCTAAGAAGTTTTTTCTAGGCCTTCCTTTCCCATCCTCCTCCCCAGTTTCATTAAAATCATTTATCATTTTAAATAATTGTGTAATAAAAATGTGTTACATTTTTGAAAAATTCTAGAGTGTTGCATTATCCTTTCATGCAAGGTATCATATAATCCCTACTTAACTCAGTGTCAGTGCCTAGCCTACTACAGCAGACACACATATACAAAGGGGCTTCACAGAGAAGCCCGGGGAAGACCCTCAACTAGAAGATGTCATGAAAGGTAAGAGTTTGTGGGCCATTCTTCCAAAATCAGTGGTTAGCTGTATGCTAGTAAATTTGTCCCAAGTGAGTAAGGCAACAAAGTGTATCTAGTCCTCTCTGTTGGCAGCTGATCTACCATGCCTTGGTTTCTTGATCTCCTGCTTTTTTTTTCCTTCTCTGCCTCTACTGACTAGCTCAGCTTGTTCATTGAGAACATGGCAGAATATTTCTGGCAGATATTTCCCACTGCTGCCTAGTGTATCTGCTAATTTTTCCTCCCTGCTCCAGCCTAGAGTTGTGATAGTGCTTTATCCCCCCACCCATGACATCATCAAGGTGGAGGATTGTTGAAGTTAGGGCTAATGCCAGTGAACAAGTTAGGGTGTGTATGGGGGTAATTTGGGAGGAGGGAGAGCACCAGAAGGCCTACAAATAGGTCTACATTCAACAAGTATGTCTGGATACAGCATAATGGACATATAATGTCAAAGTTAAATGCTGTTCCACTGAAATTGTATGCATATTTCATACTGAAATAGTATAAATTGCTCTCAACAATAGTCACAAGAATAGTAAAGGTGCAAATTAAAGTTACTACTTTGTCTGGGACATTTCATACCTTTAAAGGTGCCACCAATAGGCGATGAAACCTATGACCTCCTTTCAGGAGGGAGAGATCTGACCTAGTTCCATGATTCTTCTTACTCCCCAAAGCTTTGCGCTCTACTGAAAGGGATATTCACAGTGGCTGCACTGTATAGCTTGTTGTCTGATGAACAGGGATTCTATGACACTCCATGGAGGCTTCCTGTTGTGCTCTACTTTTGTACACAAAAGACACCTTATTTAAATCCAGATAACCAGGAAACACAAAATGAAAAACCAGAAAAATAATAATTCTCCCTGTCAATCTTTAATAAGGTAAAACCTTAATATATATAGGATCACTGTGTGGACCAGCCACAATATAATTTATTATAGGCTGAAACAACCTTAATGGTCCAAATTAATATATTATATTTTTTATATTGTTTTATTGTTGCAAATAAAATCAAGTGACCAGTGAATTTAAAAAATATGTAACTCACATCTATGTCAAAAGAAACAACAGTAGCCAATCCAGGTTACAAGTACCTGGAAGGATCCCAAAAGTTAAACATACTCCATGCTGGTTATCTCAGTCATAAGTGTTGGATTTACCCCAAGTTCACCATAATAATGGTTTATGGACTTTTCCTCCAAGACTTTGTCCACATTTTTTAAACCTATGCTACACTAACAGCTTTCACCACATTCATTTGGCAATGAATTCTAGTTCTTAATTATGTGTTGAGTTAAAAAATATATTTTCTCCTATTTGTTAATTACCTTCATTGCATGTTCCCTAGTCTTTGTATTTTTTGAAAGAGTCATTATTTTATAGACTTCTTTCATATCCCCTCCTCTTTAGCCTTTCCTCATAAGGGAATCATTTTGGGTGCCCTTCTCTGTACCTTTTCTAATTCTATTATATCTTTTTTGATACTGTAACCTGAATTGCACACAATATTCAAGATGTGGTAACAACATTTAAGGCTTTTTTTTTATATACACCAATGTTCCTGCACTAGTACATATCACGTCGGAGCGATACAGAGGTGTTGTGATATTCTCTGTTTTATTCTCCATTCCTTTCCTAATAATTCCTAGCATTCTGTTTGCTTTCTTGGCTGTAGCCGCACACTGAGCAGAGGATCTCAACAAATCCATGATGATGCCTAATTCCTTTTCCTGAGTGGTGACTCCTAATGTAGAACCTTGCATTGTGCAGCTATAATTTAGATTGCTCAGTTTGTATCACTTTGCATTTCTCCGCATTAAATACCAGCTATCATTTGCATGCATGGTCCTCATGCAATTTTTCACAATCCTCTTGTGATTTAACAACTTTGAATAATTTTGCCATCTTCAAATTTGATCATTTAACTCATTGTTCCCATTTCCAGATCATTTATAAATATATTAAAAGCAATGGTCCCATAATGGATCCCTTGGGTACTCCACTATTCACTTTTCTTCATTGAGAAAATTGACCATTTAGCCCTACTCTCTATGTTTTAACCAGTTTATTGTCCACAGTAGGACATTGTCTCCTATCCTATGACTTTTTAATTTCCTCAAGAGTCTCTCATAAATCCAGATATCTAATTGGCTATATCAACTGGCTCACCTTTATCCACATTTGTTTATATCTTCCAAAAATGTAGCTGATTGGTAAAGCAAGACTTTTCTTGGCTTAATCCATGTTAGCTTTGTCCCATTAAACTATGACTATCTAGATGTTCAGTAAATGTGTTTTTCTGATAGTTTCTACCATTTTGCCTGGCGCTAACATCAGGCTCACTAGTCTGTAGTTTCCTGGATCACCCCAGAACCCTTCTTAAAAATTGGCATTATGTTGGCAATCCTCCAATCTTCAGGTACCATAGATGATTTTAAAGGAGGTTTACAAATTACTAATTGTTAAGATTCATAGCTCGTGGGTCGGCCCTGCGAGCCACTGCACTTACTGCCAAAGTCACCATGACCATGCAGGATCCAGTCTCAAATGTGGTTCAAACTCCACCAGTATGCTGGCCTCATCTTGCTCCTCTGTGAAGCCCCATAGGTGTGCATACTAGGCATGTACATTTGTTTTTCACAAATTAGACAATTTCACACTAACTTTAAAATGTTAGCGCGCAATACACGAAAATCAGGACTCATGTAAAAAAAAAATAAAGAACCACAGGAAAAACTAAATTTCCCATGGGAGCCCGAAAACGAAGCCCGAACTGAAAAAAAACAAAAAAACAATGCACATGTCTAGTGCATACGCACCACATGCTGGTACTTAAAAAGGCCATGGTGGGAAAAGACCCCAACATCACAGTATATAAGGCACCTCAGAACACTGCCTCAACGCCTCAGCCATGGGTTTCCTGCCATAGTATTGTATGTTGCTTCAAATTCCAATGATTCCTGTTGCCCTGCTTTCCTGATTCCTGCCTTTTCCAGCCTTGTCATCTTCTGCCTCATCTCTCCAGCCTTGCCTAGTCCAGCCTTCCTTATCCAGCCAGGCCTTGTCTAGCTTTCCTTGTCCAACTTTGCTCTCATTCTTCCTTCCTTGTCCAGCCTTGTCTTATTCTATTCATCTCATACAGTGTCTTCTGTGTGATGTCATCCACCATTGGCCTGACTTCCAGATTCTGACCTCTTTCTTGGACCTGAACATGATTGCCTGCCACCTGGACCTCACCTCTTGCTTGGATTTGACTAAGATTGTTTGCTGCCTGCATCTGAGCTCTTTCCTGAACCTAACCACCCCCGTCTGCCGCCTGCCCTGACCTTGGTCTGTCTCCAACTCCTTCAGTCTGCTGCTGCCCTGACCCCGGCATGCCCTTGGACTCTTGCTTACCAGACTGTCCAAGGGACCCACCTAAGCCTTAATGGCCACCAAAATCCAAGGTCTCAACCTGCAGGGAGGAGGCTGGTATAGGTGAAGCTCCAACCTATCCCACCACAGGGCACGTTCACCAGCTGTCAGTGTAGGCCTCATAGGTTTGCCTACACGGCTGCATCAACTATGCCACAGCAACAAGGTCTCATACCCACATCACCCACCACACTGATTGTGTGTCTGCAATTTCATTTTTCAGTTCTCGTAATGCTCTGGGAAATATACCAGCTGGTCCAGGTGATTTGCCAAGTTTGTCAATTTGCCTTTTACATCTTTCAGGTTTCCTGAGATTTGTTTCAGTTCCTGTGAATTGTCAAGTTTAAATATTATTTCTGGCATTGGTATCTCCCTCATATTTTCCTCATTAAAGACCGAAGCAAAGAATTAATTTAGGCTGCCCACTATAGCTTTGTCTTACCTATGTGGCCCTTTTACACCTTAATCATCTAGTGTTGCAATTGACTTCCTCACAGGCTCTTTGCATTGAATGTACCTGAAACAGTTTCTGTTATGAGTTTTTGCTTCCATGGCAAGCTGCTTTTCAAATTCTTTCTTTGCCTTTCTTATTAATGCTTTACTGTACTTCTAACTTGCCAATGCTTATGCTGATGCTCTCTTTTTTCCTGCCAATGCTCACATTCTTTACCCATCTGCGAGACTTCTTTCTGTTGACTCCTCATTGCTTCTCTTCTTTGATTGTGCTTGGAAACTTGGTGAACATTTTTTCTACCTCTTCTTTCCTGCTCGTAGTTACAGTTTCCACTCCTTTCACAGTTATCAACTTTATCATTGCTGAAAATCCACTCCTTCCTTACTTTGGACACTTGTCACACAAGTTTTCATACTCTTTTTATTTCCCACATATAATACTGTAACAGTCTACTCATAGGACTCCCTGACTCATAGCTTTATCCTTTTCATATTCTGCAAAAATTCCACCACATTTCTTCTTAATTTTTGGCCTCCTTAGTCTCATGTTTCTCCCCTCCTGACTGTCCTGCATTAGCTTCCTGTTAAATATCTTTTCCCCCCACTGCATTCAGCCTTCCCAGTCCTAGCCTTGCACTAACATAATTATATAAATAAATATATAAAGCAAACCAAGCCCTAGCCTCAGGCAGACCACAGTCAACTACCAACCCTCATTCCTTCTCTTTCAGCCAAAAGATTCATCATAAATCTTGCAACCTTAAGTGCCCTCTCTCAATTATTGCAGATCCCATCCTAACTAGCCTACTGCCTACCCCTTTCAACTTCCTGTTCTTCCCACCTCATCCAATCTCCTAGTTTCCTTCAGCTCGGTTCAGCCTCCCGGTCCTAGCTTTGTATGAAAATAATTAAAAAAAAAACCCCAAACCCAGTCCCAATCTCAGTTATGCACAGTGATGTCACCTGGAGAGTTTAAGGTTCTTTTATTTTTCTTCTTCCTCCAATTCCATTAGCAACTGGGTGAGCAGAATGCAGCACTGGAAGACGGGGACTTTTATTTTCTCTTCCCTCGGATCCTGCTAATGATCACAGAGTGAGGGAGAGAGCCTGGGAGCTGGTAATTATTGAGGGGGTGGGCAACAGGTTGTGGATAGCAGGCTGATGACATGTTCATTGCCTCATCCTCAACCCCTCCTTGTTCTTTTTTTACCTTTCTACAGAGCAGGTATATAAACTGCCTCTTTGAAACATGCTACAAAGCATCCTGCTTCGAACTCACAATGCCATTTCTACATCAAACCTTCAAATTGAGCCAATATTCCTCTCCAAGTTCTGCTATATTGTGTTTCTCTCATAGAGTAGAAAAATAATTTTAAATCATTTTCTATTGATTTTATTTCAAATCATACTAAAGAGTAATATTTGAGGTTCTAACCTTGTTGATTCTTTCTAAAATAACTGAGCACCAAATTTGTTTCAAACTCTGATGGGAACAATTTAATCTTTCTTCACTTTTTCTCTTCATCCTCCATACCCTGCCAAAACCAAAGACAATCTCTAAAATGGCAATAAATTCCAGTATCTAATGAGTATGGATAGGTTCTGATTTTTGTAATAGTTTCTTTTCTTATATTCCTTTATTGTTTAAACTATATATCTTTCTCACAACCTATCCTAGCTCTTTCTAGACTTCTTCTATTCTTTAGTATGTCTTTACCTTTTCTTTACATATTTAATGTTTCATCTAGCTACTTCCTTAAGTCAGTGGTCACAATTATCATCTATAGTCTTGTTCAGATCATCCCATTTAGTATGTTCTAAACAATGAATCTTATATGAAATATCCCTTTTCAATATTTCTTATCAAGCAGTTTGAACTAGCACCCACTTAATTATTCACAGCTTTTAGAATAGCTGAAGGGAGCTTCTGCACTTCTAAGCATGAAAGGAAATGTAAAGTAGGGAACGTGCTTAAGGGCTTCAGATCTTCTACCAGCTGTGCTATGTGTAACCAACCCTGATGTCTCAGGGGGTGATCCACCCCAATCTTGGTATTCACAAGCAAATCATGAAGGGCTATCTGTTTCTTCATTAACCTCAAGTTACTACCTTTAACAGAATGGGGATAACCTGTATGTAGTGGCAGCTACTACCCTTAGGGGCGGATTTTCAGAGCCCTGCTCGCCTAAATCCGCCCAAAACCGGGCGGATTTAGGCGAGCAGGGCCCTGCGCGCCGGGAAGCCTATTTTACATAGGCCTACCGGCGCGCGCAGAGCCCCGGGACTCGCGTAAGTCCCGGGGTTCTCCGAGGGGGGCGTGTCGGGGGCGTGTTGGGGGCGGGCCCGGTCGTCGCGGCGTTTCGGGGGCGTGTCGGCAGCGTTTTGGGGGCGGGTATGGGGGCGTGGCTACGGCCCAGGGTGGTCCGGGGGCGTGGCCGCGCCCTCCGTACCCGCCCCCAGGTCGTGGCCCGGCGCGCAAGAGGCCCGCTGGCGCGCGGGGATTTACGCCTCCCTCCGGGAGGCGTAAATCCCCCGACAAAGGTAAGGGGGGGGGTTTAGACAGGGCCGGGCGGGTGGGTTAGGTAGGGGAAGGGAGGGGAAGGTGAGGGGAGGGCAAAGGAAAGTTCCCTCCGAGGCCGCTCAGATTTCGGAGCGGCCTTGGAGGGAACGGGGGTAGGCTGCGCGGCTCGGCGCGCGCCGGCTATACAAAATCCATAGCCTTGCGCGCGCCGATCCAGGTTTTTAGCAGATACGCGCGGCTCCGCGCGTATCTACTAAAATCCAGCGTACTTTTGTTTGCGCCTGGAGCGCAAACAAAAGTAGGCTATTCGCGCTCCTTTTAAAATCCGCCCCTTAATGTATCGCATGGGGGCAACCTGCACAGAGCGGCAATTACTACCATAAACAAATTAATGGGCAGTCTAGATGGACCATATGGTCTTTACCTGCCATCATTACTGAGGTGCTATGTTATTATATTTCCCCACCTTCAATATTACCTACCTTTTGCCATGGTACAATGATGCAGATCAGAACCCCCAACTACTCCATTATGGCTTGCTGCTGATGCTATTGTGGGGGTTTCTCTCTGCTGCCACACCTCTAATGTGTTGTGGAATTCCCTCTCTGGATCCCTGAGCACTGCTTCTGGAGCTCACTTGAGGATGGACCAAGAAGTAAAAGGCCACAGGTGTTTCTCATGCTGTTGACTGCCTGCTGTTTCTGGGAGGTGATCTTGACTCTGGCGGGGTCAACTACTGCCTGAGGCTGCCCACCAGATATCATGCTAGAAATTAGGTTCTCCAAACCCTCCTTAGCTCATAAATTTACAGTATACCCTTCCTTTAATTTTCTGAATCCCTCACATGATTCACCTGAATTAATAGAGTCTGCAAAGATCTGCTGAAGACATTGGTCAGAACAGCACAGAAAAGATTGTGCTGGTTTTGACTGGTGCAAAAGGCACGTCTGTCTTTTTCTGCCACTCCACTATACAAACAATGGAGATGGGAGTAGGTGGCTATGGAAGCAAGGATTAGATTTCATTTTCTCAGTCTACCCTGCCTGCCCTCTCTTTAAAAAATCCTTTCTGTGCTTGGTAAGAGAGCTTCTGGTCCTCATCCTATGCTTTTCATCATCACTTCTGTATTTTGTGCTGGCCCTGTGTTGCGACCATCGCTGCCCGACTTCTCCACTACACCCACCTTACCTCTTTGGCGACTCCCTCTTTGCCTGTTGGAAGTTTGGCTGCCGCGGCGTCATCGTGCTGTTCTCCTCTGGCGTCCCCGGACCGGCTAGACGCCTTACCCCGCCATGTTTCCCAGCAGCCTAAGGGTGCGTGCGTGGCTCGGCCCCGACTCAAGTACCAGCAGTACTAATCAATGGTATTATCAATGGACAACAACCAACAAGATTCTGCATAACTGAAACCTGGCTAAATGACTAGGATAATATACTATTAAACCAATTATTACATCCAAATTATAATATATTCCATATACCAAGACAAAAAAGTAAAGGTGGACGCTTGCTAATAATCTGCAAAAAAAGAACACAAATTAACACTAAAGAAAACTGAAATCTACCTGCTCTATGAAGTAGCCATTTTAAAATCAAAACAAATCTACATCGGATTTGAATACTGCCCTCCAGGCCTTCTCCAAAAAAGCTTCTCACCCTTATAGAACTTTTCACAAAAGAATTCCATAATCCTGAAACAACTATAATTTTAGGAGATTTTAATCTTCATGGAAACGAATCTCCAAGATCTATCTCCTGCGACATGATCCTAGAAGCAATGGAAGCTTTAGGATGGACTCAACATGTCTCTAAAGCCACTCATAAAGCTGGTAATACTAGGGATGTGCAGCCAAAAAATTTTCGTTGCATTCGTGATACGTATTCGTCGGGGGTCATTTCCGTTGCATTCGTACATATGGCGCCCCAATACGTTGATATGTGAATTCGTTTTCCAGGTCCCATTAAAGTCAATGGGGGAAGGATTTCCAGCCTATTTTTGGCTGCAGAATTGGGGATTTATTATCAATTTTGATGAAACTTCTGGGGAGCAATCATCACAACAACAAAAGAGCTCCAAGGTACTTAGACTGTGGCAAAGTGGCACCAAAGTGGCATGAATAGCCTAAGGCACTGTAAAGGTGCAAAGGTGTACCAGAAGTGGCAAGAGTACATTGAGAGTGTCAAAAACACACCACAGCTTCAATAGAGAGCACCGATAACAGATGCATTAACCCTCGAAGGCAGCACAACAGGCAAAGCGACAAGACAAGTGGCATTGACATCCTACAGCACAATGAAGGGGGAACATAGCAAGCAGAAAGACTAGCACCAGCACACTGAGGAACCATGATAGTGGCAATAACACCACAAGGAGTTAAGTGAGTCATCTGGTGTATGGCAGCAAGGCAGAGTGGCAGAAAGTTGATAGGGGCAAGACAGGCTGGCAGAGCTGAGGTAGTCAGGTCCCTGTGGTTTGATAAGGGAAAGACAAGGAGGCAAGACAAGACGAGGCTCAGCATGTGGTGGGACTGTCAACTGGGCGTACTGTGCACCCAACCCATCTTGAAACAGGGACCAGGGAGACTAACATGAGTGCTAGGACCTGAAACATGATGCACTATGCCTGGGTGGAGTGGAACATCTGCGGGTTGCCATTTTGGAAGTAGTAGCAAAAATTCAAACAAGAGAGCCGGGGAGAGTTCCCTTTTCCTATGAGCAGGAAAGGGTTCCCTAGAATGGGTTCACCCCTAAACAGCGGTTCAACATGGGTCAGAGGGTAGAAACAGGCAGGCTACACCCGGGGAGAGTTCCCTTTCCTTTGCGCAGGAAAGGGCTCCCTAGAATGGGTTTGCCCCTAAATAGCGGTTCAACATGGGTCAGAGGGTAGAAACAGGCAGGCTACACCCGGGGAGAGTTCCCTTTCCTTTGCGTAGGAAAGGGCTCACCCCTAAACAGCGGTTCAACATGGGTCAGAGGGTTGATACAGGCAGGCTACACACGGGACCTCGAGGGACTTTAGTGTGAGAATATCCTTGACAAAAGACAGGTAGGCCGGAAAGCAGTCAGAGTACTGCTTGGCATAGAAAAAGGCTGATTTCAAAATGGAACAGCGGTTCAACATGGGTCAGAGGGTAGAAACAGGCAGGCTAGGCTATACCCGGGGAGAGTTCCCTTTCCTTTGCGCAGGAAAGGGCTCCCTAGAATGGGTACGCCCCTAAAGTGGGGGGGTTACATTGGGGTCCAGTGGGCTCTCACTGGTCTTTTAAAATCAGGCTGGCTGCACCCGGGATCCCCAGGGACTGTAGTGTGAGAATATCCTTGACAAAAGACAGGTAGGCCGGAAAGCAGTCAGAGTACTGCTTGGCATACAAAGATTTATCCAGTGGACGGCCGGCGCCATCTTTAAAAATGGCGCCGGCCATCCAGTGCTCCTACCATGTGACAGGGGCCGGCCAATGGCACGGTTACCCTGTCACATGGTACGGGCAAAGGGCCAATGGTGCCATTTTTATAAGTGGCAGCCGACGGCCCGAGAGCGGGAGATTGCTCCCGGGGCCCACTGGACCACCAGGTAATTTTAAAATGTTTTTTGGGGGGTCGGGTGGGTGGTGGAGGCTAAGGGAGTGGTTTTAAAGGGTCGGGGTGGGTTTTTTGTTTATCGTCCGACAGCTCGAGCGTGAGAGAACGCTCCCGGGACCCCGCTGGACCACCACGTAATTTTAAAACATTTTTTGGGGGGTCGGGAGGGTGGTGGAGGCTAAGGGAGTGGTTTTAAAGGGTTGGGGTGGGTTTTTAGGTTGTGTCCTAACTTCTGTTAGTGTGCACTATCCCGGTTAATGATTTTTTCACGATAAATCGGTGGAATTTCTATTGTATCGCACTCTTTAACGATTAATGACGATTTAAAAAATATCGGACGATATTTTAAATCGTCACAAAACGATTCACATCCCTAGTATATACAGATGAATTATACTTTAGAAGAATCAAGATTTGATATGTGCTATGATCTGCACTCTTCCTGGCATTTTTGTGATATGAAACCTGAATTTACAAACGAGAGTTTTCAAGGCTGAGGCGGATGAGGGTGTATATGAACAGGGGTTCATCATCGTTCAACAGATCCTAAGAGATAGGCTGCAACACCGGGGAGACTTCCCTTTCCTAAGAGCAGGAAAGGGCTTCCTTGGAATGGGTTGGCCCCTAGAGTGCAGCACGAGCCTTCAAAGTGTGGCGACATGGAGCAGGGTGCCATGTGAACAGCAGTTCAACATGGGTCAACAGCAGTTGAGGACAGATGTCAATCCCACCTAGGGACATAAGGCCTGGACGGACAGGCAGAGCAGTCGAGGACAGATGTCAATCCCACCTAGGGACATAAGGCCTGGACGGACAGGCACAGCAATCGAGGTTAAACCCTTGTAGGGAAATAAGGCCTGGATGGACAGGCAGAGCAATTGAGGTCAAATACTTGTAGGAACATAAGGCCTGGATGGACAGGCACAGCAGGTTTTTCTTCTTTATTTATTTATCTTGCTATTTTCAAACATTTCCAGCACTTCAAAGTCGATTACACTCAGGTACTGTCTGTATTTCCCTATCTCCAGAGGGCTTACAATCCAAGTCAAACCCTTGTAGGAACATAAGGCCTGGACAGTTGATGATCAGGCAGTGTGTTTGAGGTCAGGTACATGTACTGCAGTGCTTATATTATCTGGAGCATAGGAGGCAGTTGGAGCTGCTGCAAGACTTTCAATTGCTTTTATTCCTCTTGCCATTCACAGGGAAAATTTGGAAACCCAAGCAAGGCAGATTTACTTTCAAAAACACTAGCATTTCCATCAACTCTGGTGCCAGCCTTGAGCGGTGAGGGCTCATGATATCCCCTGTCATTGAAAAGACACGTTCACTGGGCACACTTGTTGGTGGACATGACAGATATCGCTGAGCTACTTTGACTAGGTGTGGCCAGACAGTGGACTTGTGTGCCCAATATGCCAGCGGATCTGTCTGCATGTTCTCTATCGGCTCTGAGAGATACCGTGTCACTGACAGCTGTGCTGGTGTCTCCTTTGCTTGGATGGGCTGAGAGTCACTCATGCCAGCTGCTTTCTCTCTCACCCATTGCACAAAAGATGAATCTTTATGGGCAACATGCCTTGGGCATTCTGATGTGGAGGAGGAGGAGGTACTATCTGTCGCTGACACAGTGCTGCTCCTGCTTGGGCTAGCAGCACAACTCTCTGAAGTGCCCGCTGTTTCCACCTCTGCTTGAAGCCTAATCTGTCTCTGCCTATGGTGCTCCTGTTCAAGGACTTTAGCTAACAGCAGGTCCTTCACCAATATGAGACCCTTCACCAATATGAGACAATCGTACTGTAGGGCGAGTTTCCCTTTCACACGGGGATCACAGACTGTGGTGAGCATGTATGTGTTCTGTTCTGTTAAAGGCCTTAATCTCTCTTTCACCTGCTGCTGCAAAACACCCAGACAATGCAGCACCTCAACTGTCATTCCCTCTTCCTGTTTAAAGGCCTCCAAACGTTCATCCAGGAGATTAACTATAGGGATGATGTCAGCCAAGGTGGCACTTCTGGAACTCAGCTCCTCCGTGACATTCTTGAAGGGCTGCAGGATTTTTACCAGCTGACTCATGACTAACCAATCATGATGCCCTAGGGGATTCTACACACCTATGTCCATTGTACCAGAAAGTTAATGAAGGGGTATCTGCAGCTCCACTAACCTCTCCAGCATCATAAAGGTAGAATTCCACCGCATGACAAGGTCTTGAATGAGACGTTTGTGAGGCATCTCCAAATCAGTCTGCTTTTGTCGGAGAACCTGCCCCGCCTTCACACTTCTGTGGAAGTGCGCTGCTATGTTCCTGCACTTGTGTTTTAAGCTATGCAGGTATTCATTCTCATTGTCATTGGAATCCAACCCCAGAGCTGACTTCACTACCAGGTGCAGAGTGTGTGCAAAACATCGGATGTTCTTAAAGCGCCCGTCATTTATTGCCTTAACCATGTTTGCACCATTGTCTGTGACAAAGAACCCTGCCTGAAGATTCCTGTCTCTCTAGTGTAGCTGCCAGCCCGCCAGCATCTGTCATGCATGCTAGAATATTGGCTGCGGTATGGGCCTGGTTCGTCAGGTGGGTGTGCAGTAAAGCCCACCTCCACCCTGATACTTCTTCAGTAATAGAGCTGCTGGCTGCCCCTTCCTCAGCCATGTCCCACCAGTGTGCTGTCAGAGAGAGGTAAGAGAGTGCAGCATTCATGGTGGTCCAGATATCGCAGGTGAAATGCACTCTTCCCTCTGCCTTAGTTAGCAGCGCTTGCATGTGACTGCGACACTGCTTGTACAGGCTGGGAATGACCTTTCTACTAAATGTGGTTCTGGAGTGGACCTTGTAATTTGGAAGTATGACCTTCAGAAAACACTTGAATCCCACATTCGCCACTAACTCCAAGGGCTGGTCATCAAGGGCAATCATTTCCCCAATGGTCCTGGTTATAACCTTTGAGGCTGCCTGCCTCCTACCCCAGGATAGCGTTACCACACTCCACCCCATTTCCTCCATGGTGGATTGTTGCTTCTGCCACATGTCAGGGGGTTGCTGGACTGCCACCTGACTTCTAGAAGGGGATGAAGGTGTGGGCTGACTCTGCTGCTTTTGAACCACTGCACACTGCTTGGAAGGGGTCCCCCGACTGGGACTGCAACCATCCCCAGATGGCAGTAATCTTGATGGGTGTTGCCTCTTCATATGATGGTTCATGCCAAAGTTAGACAGATGTCCCATTTGCTTGCCTCTGCTAATATCCCTGGCACAGTAATTACACTGAGCAAAACGCGGGTCTTCCATCACTTTAAAGTGGCTACAGATCACAGATGTCTTTTGTGATCCTCCCCTCTCTAAAGCCTTGGGGGTGGATGCTGGCACTGGAGCTGAGGTAGGGGGTGCACCCTGAGAACCAATGCCATGGGGGGGCCTCAGTCACCCTATGTGTCTGTGCTGACTGCTCTTCCTCTTCCTCCTCAGCACTCTCATCTCTCCCCTGCTGCACTGAAGTGGAGGCTAAGACAGGACTAACTGATCCTACCGAAGATTCTTCACCTATTACTTCTTCCGTTTCTGATGAGAATCCCACACAAGAAGATTCTTCATCTGAATCTGAAGCAAACAGTGACTGCGCTACCTTGTCAATGCTATGTGTTAGTCAAGACTTCTGTCCCCCTGCTGCTTTTGGGTGTCTACATTTTGTCTGGCATGACTCTGCCTCCCCTTCCCTCACCTCCAAAACTACAGGGCCAGAAACATCATGGTCAGATTTCATTTTTTTTGGGATGGAACTGCCAGCCCCTACAAAGACTTTAGATTGCCCAGGTGCCTTTTTAACTGTACTGGTGCTGTTGCACTAGTGTCTTTTGAGTTACCTCCTCTGCTAGTCCCAATCACTCGACTACATCTATCTTTCCCTGACATTATGGATTTAATGTCACTGATTAGTGCCTACCACTGCCCACTGTCACAGTGCCTGGCTGTGCACTAATGTGTGTGACATGCCCACAGAAGCTGCTTGCTTGTAAGCACAAAAGACCAAGACTCCCGGGGCACTTGACTGCACAGACCCACCCAATAGTTAGGTTCAGTCTGTTAAAAATACCCGCTGCCCACTCTCACGGTGCCTGGCTGTGCACTAATGTGTGTGGCGTGCACACAGAAGCTGCTTGCTTGTAAGCACAAAAGAGGCAGACTCCCGGGGCACTTGACTGCACAGTCCCACCCAATAGTTAGGTTCAGTCTGTTAAACTACCCACTACCCACTGAAGCCCAGTGCACAGAGAGACAAAGTGACTTGAATTAGAAAAAAAATCAGTTTAAAAAAGCTGGAATTTTTTTTTTTAAATAATATATCTCTCCCAGCCAGCCACAACACCATAATGGTGAGTGGCTGGCTGCTTCTCTCCCTGGCACAGCTTCTCTTGTCAGTGAGATCACCTAAATAAACAGCTTGAAAGAAACAGGACTAGCTGGCCCTGGCACTGCAGCAAACTATAGAATAATTAGCTTTTTCTTTCCTTAACTAGCCTATCTCTCAGTGCAGCCTTCTCTTACATTCAGACCACCTCCGCACAGCATCGCTGGAAATAAGTGTGTGGCTCCTCATGCTGATGTTTATATAGTGCTTGCTCATCAGTAAAATTGACAGAGAGCACTGAATGACAGCTCGATTCGCTGCATTCAGTGCATGTCACAAAATTTCAGCGCGGATACGCTGCATTCCGGTATCCATGCCCACCTGTCCGACCCTTTCCTGTGAGTCACTGTGACCCTGCTCGTATGTCTGTTGCTAGTCACTGTGCTAGTGTCTGTGCTAGTGTCTGTGCTAGTGTCTGTTGCTAGTCACTGTGACCCTGCTCATATGTCTGTTGCTAGATTTGCTTTGGTGGACTTAAAGCAAGGCAACAGATCCCTGGCAGAATTTGCCATCTTGTGCTCCTACCATGTGACAGGGGCCAACCAATGGCACCGGTAGTCCCTATGACATAGTAAGGGCAAAGGCTATCGGCGCAATTTTGAATACTGGCAGCCGACGGCCCGAGTGCAGGAGATCACTCCAGGACCCCTCCTGGACCACCAGGGACATTTGGCAAGTGTTGGGGAGGTCAGGAGGGTGGGGGTTTTATTTGTTAATGATACATTGCATTCGTGGGGCTTCGCCATATGTTTCAGAACCCCATGAATGCAACAAATAGGGACCTATATGTTGCGGATTGCATATCCCTATTAGGATGGAAGGGAGCAGTGGTTAAATAGGTGGACAGTAGAGATGTGAATCGTGTGATCGATCATCTTAACAATCAATTTTGGCTGGGAGGGGGAGGGAATCGGATCGTCGCTGTTTGGGTTTTTTAAATATCGTGAAAATCGTGAAAATCGTGTAAATCAAAAACCGGCACACCAAAACATCCCTAAAACCCACCCCGACCTTTTAAAATAAATCCCCCACCCTCCCGAACCCCCCCCCCAAATGCCTTAAATTTCCTGGGGTCCAGTGGGGGGGGAGGGCGGGAAAACCGGCACACTAAACAACCCTAAAACCCACCCCGACCCTTTAAAATAAATCCCCCACCTTCCCGAACCCCCCCAAAATGCCTTAAATTACCTGGGGTCCAGAGGAAGGGTCCCGGTGTGATCTTTTACTCTCGGACCTCCGGTGCTTGTAGAAATGGCGCCGGCGCTACCTTTGCCTTGTCATATGACAGGTCAAAGGTAGCGCCGGCGCCATTTTGTTTTTTGTCCCCCGAGGTCAGGAGCGTAGGAGATCGCTCCCGGACCCCCACTGGACCCCCAGGAACTTTTGGCCAGCTTGGGGGGGCCTCCTGACCCCCACAAGACTTGCCAAAAGTCCAGCGGGGGTCCGGGAACGACTTCCTGCATGCGAATCGTTTTTCCGTACGGAAAAGTGATTCGCGGCAGGAGATCGCTCCCGGACCCCCGCTGGACCCCCAGGGACTTTTGGCCAGCTTGGGGGGGCCTCCTGACCCCCACAAGACTTGCCAAAAGTCCAGCGGGGGTCCGGAAACGACCTCCTGCAGTCGAATCGTGTTGTCTACGGCCGGCGCCATTTTGCGCCGCCATTTTGCGCTGCCATTTTGCGCCGCCATTTTGCGCAAAATGGCGCCGGCCGTAGACAACACGATTCGACTGCAGGAGGTCATTCCAGACCCCCGCTGGACTTTTGGCAAGTCTTGTGGCGGTCAGGAGGCCCCCCCAAGCTGGCCAAAAGTCCCTGGGGGTCCAGCGGGGGTCCGAGAGCGATCTCCTGCCACAAATCATTTTTCCGTATGGAAAAACCAAAGGTAGCGCCGGCACCATTTCTACAAGCACCGGAGGTCCGAGAGTAAAAGATCACACCGGGACCCTTAATCTGGACCCCAGGTAATTTAAGGCATTTGGGGGGGGGGGGTTCGGGAGGGTGGGGGATTTATTTTAAAGGGTCGGGGTGGGTTTTAGGGTTGTTTTAGTGTGCCGGTTTTCCCGCCCTCCCCCTTCCCCCTTCCCCCGATTTACGATTTTTTGACGATAAATCGGGGGAATTGTTAATGTATCGCAGCTCTAACGATTTTTAACGATTTAAAATATATCGGACGATATTTTAAATCGTCAAAAAATGATTCACATCCCTAGTGGACAGTGCCAATGCAGCAACTGTCAAAGCTGTGCCTGATCAATGTAGAGCACTAGAAGTCATAATGAATTCCCCAATCCTTTTCAAATTTAGTTCTCACTCATCCTATTCAATTTTGTATCCCTTCTATGCTCTCATACTCCCTTTCCTTTATCTCTGAGACAGGTTCTTCTCTCCTTGCCAAGATTTTTTTTTTCACCAGATTGTGTCTATCTATAGCCCAGATTATCTCTCTCCTTTTAAAAAGACAGCTCACGATGTGTAGAAAATATCCATTAAACTTGAAAAAGTTACACCAAAAACATGTGTTGATAAGGTCCATAGTGTGTTGAAACAAAGTTATAGAAATGTTGTATACTTAATTTGGTTACAGAAACAGCAGGTACTGTAGCTAAATCAGGCAGCTAACAATCAAGTAAGATGAGACTATACATTTAAAATAACTCTCATGAGAAGTGTCCCTGTTAGCAAAGAATCTTTAAAGAGAAAGAAAAATAGTAGAATTAAAAAATGCTAGCTTTAGGCCATGCTGTCATAGTTCAAACAAATCACTATTTTGCTTTTGCTTTGCTAAAGTACTAATGAATATTTTTTTTCTTTTAATAAATAAATAATCTAACTTAGCATCATTGCTATGCATTATTTGAGAAACTGTATTTATAAGGAATGAGGGTGTTAGTCTGAAGAAATTGAAACAGTTTGAAAAATTTGGGGATAAGCTGCCATCTTTGGTGAGAAGTGATATTTTGGCACTTAGGGGCGGATTTTAAAACCCCTGCGCGCGTAAATCCTTCCGGATTTACGCCTGCAGGGCCCTCGCGTGCTGGCGCGCCTATTTTGCATAGGCCGCCGGCGCGCGCAGAGCCCCGGGACGTGCGTAAGTCCCAGGGCTTCCTGGCGGGGGCGTGGCGGGGGTGTGGCGGGATGACGCGGCGTTTAGGGGGCAGGGGTGCGGCGTTTCAGGGGCAGCAACATGGGCATGGTTTCGGCCCGGGGCGTTCTGGGGGGCGTGGACGCGGCCTCCGGAACAGCCCCTGGGACCGGACCATGGAGCGGGGCAGCCGGCCGACGCACGCAAAGTTACGCCTGCTTTCAGCAGGCGTAACTTTGCCGACAAATGTAAGGGGGGGTGTTTAGATAGGGCAGGGGGGGTGGGTTAGGTAGGGGAAGGTGGGGGGAGGGCGGAGGGAACGGAGGGAACGGAGGGAACGGAGGCAGGCTGCCCGGCTCGGCGTGCGCAGGCTTCCGATCTTGGGAAGCCTTGCGCGCGCTGACCCCATATTTTATAAGATTCGCGCGGCTACGCGCGTATCTTATAAAATCCAGCGTACTTTTGTTCGCGCCTGCTGCGCGAACAAAAGAACTCACTCGCGTATCGTTTGAAAATCAACCTCAAAGTGAATTCTATTTACTTATTTACTTACTTGTTTACTGGATCATTTATCATTTTGCGTTATGGCCTTATCGCAGTAACGTGCAATAGCGCCGTAATGCACACGATAAATAACGCAATGCAAAATGTGCATGCAAATTAAACATTGAGTATTCGAGTGGGAAGGGTTTGGGTACAGTAAATGGAAATAAGAGACTGCTAGCGCGGAGTGTAATAGAGTAATGCATACTACACCTTTTTATTTTGTGGTACGCTGAAAAAACTATCATGCTCCCGCGGCCAATATTGCAGATTATGGGTATTATCAGCGATTATCGCACGTGATAAAAAAAAAAAAAGAATTATAATGGACATATCTACTAGAGATGTGAATCGTGTCCTCGATCGTCTTAACGATCGATTTCAGCTGGGAGGGGGAGGGAATCGTATTGTTGCCGTTTGGGTGTGTAAACTATCGTGAAAATCGTTAAAATCGTGAGCCGACACACTAAAACCCCCTAAAACCCACCCCCGACCCTTTAAATTAAATCCCCCACCCTCCCGAACCCCCCCCCCAAATGCTTTAAATAACCTGGGGATCCAGCGGTGGTCCAGAACGGCGGCGGTCCGGAACGGCCCCCTCAATTGAATCCTGTTGTCTTCAGCCGGCACCATTTTGCAAAATGGCCGCCGCAAAATGGCGGCGGCCATAGACAAAAACGATTCGACGCAGGAGGTCATTCCGGACCCCCGCTGGACTTTTGGCAAGTCTTGTGGGGGTCAGGAGGCCCCCCCAAGCTGGCCAAAAGTTCCTGGGAGTCCAGCGGGGTTCAGGAAGCGATTTCTTGCCACGAATCGTTTTCCGTACGGAAAATGGCGCCGGCAGGAGATCGACTGCAGGAGGTCATTCAGCGGCGGTCCGGAACCCCCGCTGAACGACCTCCTGCAGTCGATCTCCTGCCGGTGCCATTTTCCGTACGGAAAACGATTTGCGGCAAGAAATCGCTTCCTGAACCCCGCTGGACTCCCAGGAACTTTTGGCCAGCTTGGGGGGGGCCTCCTGACCCCCACAAGACTTGCCAAAAGGCCAGCGGGGGTCCGGAACGACCTCCTGCGTCGAATCGTTTTTGTCTATGGCCGCCGCCATTTTGCGGCGGCCATTTTGCAAAATGGCGCCGGCTGAAGACAACAGGATTCAATTGAGGGGGCCGTTCCGGACCGCCGCCGTTCTGGACCACCGCTGGATCCCCAGGTAATTTAAAGCATTTGGGGGGGGGGGGTTCGGGAGGGTGGGGGATTTAATTTAAAGGGTCGGGGGTGGATTTTAGGGGGTTTTAGTGTGCCGGTTTTCCTGCCCTCCCCCTTCCCCCGATTTACGATTTTTTAACAATAAATTGGGGGAATTGGTATTGTATCGTGGCCCTAACGATTTTTGACGATTTAAAATATATCGGACGATATTTTAAAACGTCAAAAAACGATTCACATCCCTAATATCTACCAGGCCACCTTGCCCCAATAAAAACACCTGTTCTTACCTGGTCTAGCTTCCTAAATCCATAATGTTTGTGGCAAGTTTAATTGTTGGGGGATACTGGGAGCTTCGGGAGGCTCGCTGCAGACAACAACAAACAGAACAACAACAACCTCAAAAACAGGCAAGGGCAATTCCAAGCCCTCTTAGGGAAGTCCATGCACTGGAAGCAGAGGCACGGGCCCCTCAGGGTCAGGGTGCAGGGCAGCATCTGGCACGCAGGTGGCCACGGCGGAGGAAATACAGGGAGCACATATTTTGTCCATGAACATCCTTGCTGGGCATGCCAGAGGACTATTTGGTTAGTAGGTATCGCCTCAGCTCTCGAGCTATCCTAGAATTATATGAAGAAATCTAAGGGGATCTGAATCTGGTCACAGAAAGGTTCCACGCTGTGCCTGGCCTTACCAACTGTTGGCTACCCTACATTTCATGGCAACTGGCTCCTTCGAAATGAAGGTAGGGGTCGTGGGGGGAATGTTCTAAACCACTTTCTCCCGCTGTCTGGACCAGGTCATCACAGCAATCTCTGACCACATTAATCACTACATATCATTTCCTCAGGACAGGCAGGATTTTATGGAATTGAAGAGAGGCTTTTATGCCTTCGCAAACTTTCCCAATATTCTAGGAGCTATCGACTGCACTCACATGGCCATCATTCCACTCTGTGACAGGGAAGAGATGTACCAGAACAGAAAGCTCTTCCACTCCATCAATGTTCAAGTGGTCTGTGATGCTCAAATCTGCATCTTTGACATAGTGGCCAGGTACCTAGGAGCTGTGCATGATTCCTTTATATTTAGGCAATTGGGCCTGTGTGAAAATTTTGAGGACGGGGGAGGTTGGCTCATAGGTGAGACGCTTCTTTCTATATTCTATCTCTGGTTATGTGTTTGTGGCAAATGGCACAGACATGAGGGGGGGGGGGGTGTGATTTGGGTGGGAGGAAAAGCATCACTGACTTGACAAGTGGCTTTTACAGATATGACTACAGGCCATTGCCCCAGGTCCTGGCTTTTTCTCCCCATGCTGCAGAGGCTTGCTAATCTTGTGAGGGCAAACAATGCCCTGCCCTAAAGCTTGGTGTGTGAGCAGGCACTATATACTTTCTAAATGTTAAATTTCCAAATGGTCCTGTTCCTATCCCTCCATTGGGAGCTGTTTAAATCTCAATGGTTAATGACAAGCTTGAAGTGTCCACACTGCTGGTACTGCACAATCACGTGTGGCCGCTTAGTGAAGCGTCATCCAGAGTGTCAGTCACAGTTTGTCTTGAGCCTCACACACCTCAACCAGAAGCTGTGTCCTAAGCATGTTGGTGGTCTGGCATATTCCCTTTGCTGGGGCTCACAAATGGGTTTCTATGGAGGACATACTGCAGAGCCGGGAGGGACGTTCAGAATCACATCATGAGGTACCTTTTTTCAGCTAACACATGTGTGGCAGAACTTGTATATTGCTTCAGGGTTGGCAGCCTGCTACACACCAGTATTCTTAGCTCAGTTGTGTGAGGGCCTCACACTCAATTGTTGGAATACCCAGATGTGATTTATTAGTCTGGAAGAGCAGGGCTACTTTTGGCTACTGCTATCTTGCACATATACTGACCAAGAACAATGTGTCATGCACTTAGGCTAGGCAAATCGGCATTTAAGGTTCAGGGAAAGGTATAAGCTACCTTATACAGTCTTATAGGATGCTGTGGTTTGCAGCCAGATGTGCAAGTGACAATGCTATTATTGATGGCTTAAATCTGTCTTTGCCGCAGTAGATTCTGGGTTCAGTTGCAGGAACTTGCTTCTCACCTCCGTTGCCATTCCCAACATGCTGGCAGAGATGAGGTACAATGAGGCCTTATGTGCTACCTGCTGTGTCATCAAATGCACCTTCAGAGTTCTCAAAAGTCAGTTTTTCTGTTTGAACAAGACTGGTGGAGCTTTAATGTTGCCCCACCCAAAGTTGGAGATATAGTGCTGCTCTGCTGTGTCTTCCACAACATCGCTCTATGCCATGAACTACGAATGGATATAGTTTCTGATCTCTCCCCAGATCCCCAATATGTCCCTGAAGGAGCTGAGGACACCATGCTGAATAGTAGTCAGCTTCTCCAAAATCTTATACAATACTAATTTGCCTGATAGACCTCACCTACCACATCATCTTCCAGGGAAGGGAGGTCAGTAGACTGTTAGCTGCTGCTCTCCTCGCTGTCATTTTGCTTTCTCTCACTGCTTCTCTGTTTGGGTCACTGTGTAACTGAAAACACATATGCCTACACTGGATTTGTCTTCACAATGGAGCTATACAGTGTACTAGAAAAACAGTTGTGAAAGTAAAGATGACATAAAATACACGTGGCTGCCATAATGTGTTTTGCCTCATAATGACATGTGTGGCATGTGAGTTTGTGAACAACTGCCAACACAGAGTTCATAGACTGGCCTAGCTAGCCCCATCTGGCTTGCCGGCCATCCCCTGCGAACCCATCCTAGTGCTCCCATGTGGATGAGATAGTGCCATAAGTGTGATGCCACCTCAGCTGGTCCTCAAGCATGGAGAACTACAGGTCTAGAAATGCTGTAAATATCAAATAGCTCTGAAGCTTAAAGGCATAGCTTAAAGGTACAAGTAGACAGTTAAAGGTTTCAGTGACAGAGTTTCCATTTTACTGCCTCATTCCATAGCTAACAAACATGTACATGTGAACTTGTGCACCTGTACTGGTTCAGCTTACTGTCACATGGGTGTGCCAAGACACAGCTGACACCATTGCTTCACTAGTTTTAAAGCCACTGCTGGCTCGGTTTTCCAACTGAATCCAGATTACCTGGATAATTTGATCTAGTATTGGCCTTACTCCCATGCATTCAGGTATTAATAGTCTTGGTTTAGCTGGGAATAGCTATAGGGAAATCGAAGGAAATCTCTGCATGTAATGTGTTCCAACCAGGATAGAATTTATCTGTCCTGAAAATTGAATTCAGTTGGCAACACTTTTGCTGACATCAGATTGCTCTAGTAGCACACCTTCCCTTACAGCCTTGGGTGAAGGACCTATGCTACCGGTGCCATTCCCACAATGCGCACAGATCCTTCCAAGGTAGCATATCTCTTGGTGGTTGCATGCACCCCAACACACATGCACTGTTCTACACCTACCTATGCAATTTGTAAATGATAATGTGCAGAAGGTGAGGGCCTTGGCCGAGTGATGTCATGTCAGTTTGGTTAGCTTCTCAGTGAGCCAACACCAGGATGCACATCGGGCTCTATGAAGGCAGGATTGGGAAACAGATGGTGTCCTGTCTTCACTTGTATTTTCCTATGAGCTCGGAGATGTCACCATCACACTATAGTTTCTAATGGAGATGAACTTAGTTTTTCCGTGTCGGGTCGGATTTCGGTTTGGGCGCTTCATTGAAAAATTTTGTTTTTTTCGCAGATCGTTTTTTGGTGGCATGGATCGGAGGAAATGAGTCAGAAAACAAATCGAAAAAAAAAAACGAATCGGGAAAAAAACGAATCGGAGAAAAACCACCCCAACCCTTCCATTTTACTTTATTACAACCTCCCACTATCCCGATCCCTCCCCAAGACTTACTAAAAGCCCTGGTGGTCCAGCAGGGGTCCTGGAGCGATCTCCTGCACTCGGGCCATTGGATGCCAGTATTCAAAATGGCGCCGATAGCCTTTGCTGTGTCACAGGGGCTACTGGTGCCATTGATCGGCCCTTGTCACATGGTAGGAGCACAAGATGCCGCCAGATGTCCATTGCTCCTACCATGTGACAGGGGCCAACCAATGGCACCGGTAACCCCTGTGACATAGTAAGGGCAAAGGGCACGGCACCATTTTGATTCATGGTAGGCCCGATTGCCCAACGGCCCAAGAGGGAGACCACTCGCGGGACCCCGCTGGACCACCTGGGCTTTTAGTAAGTCTTGGGGAGGGATCGGGATGGTGGGGGGGGGGTTGTAATATAAGTAAAATTGAAGGGTTGGGGTGTTTTTGTTTTTTTTTAATAAATGTGCCCCTCCCCCCCCCCGCACTATCCTGAAAAACAAATTTTCCCCAAAGTTTGGGGAAAATCCGTTTCAGGGTTCAAGTCACCCAAACCACGACGAATTAGGCAATTTCATTGAAATTGCCTAATTCATGATAAAATAATGCACATCTCTAGTTTCTAATGACTCTCAGAACACACATATCTCTCCTGAGCAAAGGTTGACGTCATAGAAGCTAATGGTTAGGTGTGTTTGAATCTCCTGCCTTTAAATCATCCATCACAGATAACCTTACAGAGATATTGAGATGTCTTGTTGCTGTAAGGCCTTGACTATTATGGCTCACTGATAATGATGTGGTATAGCTCTATGTATGTATGTATCTAGAAAATATGCAGAGTATTTTGATTTGAGCAATAGCTAGTATCTCTTACAGACTTGATAAGAGTTACCACCCTTAAAGCACATAGACTGAGCACTCCTGCGCCAATCAGCTTGCAGATAGTTCCATTTGCAATGTTACTCCACACATATCCGTGGTTTAATGGTTGCAGGCCTTTGCTCATCAACATGCCTGCATGAGTTGTCGGAAATCAGGAACAGCTGCTGTCCTCTATGCTGTGCCTCATGTGGTGTAAGTCACTTTTACACTTAGTTGGGAGCAGGGCAGGTGTGATCCTACACTCTCAATGATCGGCTCTGTGTAAAGCATTAAGGCTAGATAAACTGTTGTCAGCTGATGACTTCATGAGCCTACAAGCAGCCTCTATAGTACACGGGACATAATGCTGAATAGGGAAATATAGACAATATTTCCTATTTCATCGCGTTTCGGGGGGCCAACAAAAAATATAGGAAAACTCATGAAATTTTGTGCAGTTTTCTTATCTTTTTTTTTTGGGGGGGGAGAAAAGGCACATAAAAAAACCCCCAAACCCACCCCAACCCTTCAAATTTAATTAATTGCAACCCCCACCTTCCCAACCCTCCAAAAATTGCCTAACCCCCCCAAGACTTACTACAATCCCTGGTGGTCCAGCGGTGTCTCGGGAGTGATCTCCCCCTCTCTGGCCGTCACTTCCACTAATCAAAATGGCGCTGATGGCCCTTTGCCCTTACCATGTGACGGGCTATCAATGGCATTGGTCAGCCCCTGTCACATGGTAGGAGCAATGGATGGCTCGTGCCATTTTTTAAGATGGTGCCGGCCGTCCATTGTTCTTACCATGTGACAGAGGCCGGCCAATGGCACCAATAGCCCCTATCACATGGTAAGGGCAAAAGGCCACCGGCGCCATTTTGTTTACTGGCAACTGATGGCCCGAGAGCAGGAAATTGCTCCCAGGACCCCCGCTGGACCACCAGGGACTTTCGGTACATTTTTTTGGGGGGGGGGGGTCAGGAGGGTGGGTGGTTGTAATTTATTAAATCTGAAGGGTTGGGGTGTTTTGGATTTTTTTCAGTTCAGACAGCCGAAAATAAAAATCAGCCCGAACCGCGGGAAACAAAATTTCCCATGGCTGGCCAATAACGTAGGCCAAACCAAAAGGTTCGACCGAATCACATCTCTAATGCTGAATATTGTAATGAGAAAGACAACTTGCAGCCCTCCCGGAGGGGTAGAAAGCCCTGCCGTAGTAAAAAGATGCCAAACAATCTCAAGGTGGAACAGCAGGGGGCGCTTAGATACCCTAGAAAAACTACAATACCCAGGGTTCCAGAGCAGCAGTGGAAAGCTCGAGCCCAGGATGAGGCTGAAGGGGTTGCTGAAGGTGATTGGGATGAATTAGATTCAGCCGAGTCCATGCTATGGGAAGAAGAGGGTGGGTCCCTGAGTGCAGAGGAATATGAAGAGAGCTGTTCGTCTGACACAGAGGTGGAGGAGATGGACTGGGAGTCACCCACTGAAGAGTCTTCTTTGTCCAGCATGGAGATTGAGTAAGTGTGGAAGGAAGGAAAAAAGGAATTGAGGGAAGACCTGCAAGGTGAAATTGTTTGTCTCACCTGGTCTCCAGTAAAGCACTAACTAAAGAGAGTGCTAGTTACTGAATGTGGTAGAGGGAAACCATTACTTGGAGCACAGCTATAGGGGAGAAGGGGCGAGTTGTGCTGAATCCCCAATCCAAACGTTTATAGGCAGGATAAAAGCTTGAAGACGGACATTTGGATAAGGGTGTTTTGGGTGCAGTTTTTCTGTTGTTGGACACTGGAGAAAGGATTACTGCACAGCCTAGAGACAGAGGAATGATCACGGACTACTATTGAACAGTTCTTTGTTATTGTTGTTTTTTTCTTTTTGTGATAACCCTCTCCCTGAGGGGCTGGTATTCCACACCTGAGGGGGAGAAGCCTGGAAAAGGGGACTTGCCAGAGTGATGAGCAGTGACACAAACCTTAGCCTGTTTTGAAAGGCTTGCAAGTTCCCCCCACCAGAGAGAAGCCCTAGCTATTGGGACTGCAACAGACTCTGGTGGACACAGCGGTGCTATTGTGATTGGAGAGCACATAAGGCGCCAGAGGAGGAAATTGTGTACAGCCGTGGATTCAACAGGAGGAAGTCCTGACAATATATAGGCCTACTGCTTCCAGAGGTCTCATGTGGTTGGCATGATGGCTTATGGCCTTTCTGTGTTGTTTTCTTGCCAGACACACATTTAGTGCCACCTAAGGACTTGAGGGGCCAATGTTAGTACCCCCGACAAAGTAGGTGTCAGATATGCCTCTGAGAGATGTGTTTTATAGGGATGTGAATCTGTTCCAGAATTGTGTTTGTACTAGAACCACGGGAAATCTTCTTTTCCGGCGGGACCGCTTTTTTTTTTTTCAGCTATCCCGAGCCGAAAAAAAAAACAACCCACCCCAACCCTTTAAATCTCATTATTTAGAATCCCCCACCCTCCCAACCCCCAAAAACTTTTCTAAAGTACCTGGTGGTCCAGCGGGGGTCCCGGGCACGATCTCCCACTCTTGGGCCATCAGCTGCCAGTAAACAAAATGGTGCCGATGGCCCTTTGTCCTTACCATGTGACAGGGGCTATCGGTGCCCTTGGCTGGCCCCTGTCACATGGTAGGAGCAATGGACGGCCAGTGCCATCTTTAAAAATGGTGAGGACCGGGGTTGTTTTTGTGTGTCCTTTCTTCCTGCCACCTCCCCCCCCAAAAAAATGATAAGAGAACCCCATGAAAATTTCATGGGGTTATCCTTTCGCTTTTGGGGACCCCCCGATTCCTGACGGATGAGAAAATATCGTACAATATTTTAATCCATCAGAAAAATGATTCACATCCCTAGTGTTTTCAAAGGCCAGGTATGCATAATCATTGCTGAAGAAGGACTAGCGATACCTCATTAGCATTTATGGACAAGCTACCACAAAAATCAATGTTGTTTGATGACAAACATTCCAGGAACATTCGAATTGCCCATGTGTAGGCGCACAAATCGCTGCAGGTAGTCCGTACTCAAAAGATAAGTGTATCAGTGTGCGACTCAGTAAGTGGTGTACTGTGTTACCTTCTGTCAACCTCTGTCTCTGAGGGTACTGTTGCATTAGGAGATCCCTTCCTTACCACAGCAATTCATACCCCAGAGGAGGCAGTGAGTGTGCATTAATTTTGCACACACTGCTTTTGAGCAGCAGGGATTGAGTGCTTCTACTTTTGAGAAGGGGCACCTCTGAGAGTTGACCATACGGGCTGCAGTATGCATGGTCTCAGGCCTTGTACTCTAAAATTTCCTCTAATCCACTAACTGTTTATCCCTAGCATTGAGAGAGGGGTGGAGGTATGAAACTTGACAACATCACACATCAATTATGTAGTCTTTCAAGTGTGCATTTTAGTTGATATTTGCCTGTAATGCACACCGTGCAACCCTCGCCATGGAGGCTTTTCCACCTAGTATTGGAGTGAGCCTAATAGTCCAGTTATTTGGGGGTGTGCAGGCAACCCAGAGCTTAAGCTGTCACTGAGGCCTGCCACTTTAGGGAGGAAGAGAGAAAGTAGTTGTTAAGAAACTGTCCACTGAATGTGGGTATGCTGGGATGGCAGGAACGTGGAGTGGCAAGGACCACCTAATGGCATCAATGTTAGCCTTATTCAGATGAATGATTTGGATTAGGTTTTAGTGGCAGCATGTAGAGATATACCTGGTGCAGGAGACTGTGTGTGTGTGTATCGTGGCAGCAGTCCTATTTGACAGTTTCTTTTTCCAGTCACTGATCTCCTTAGCCTCTTCTCTGTTGATCATATCATGCACAGTAGACATAGAAGCTGCTATCCCAGGCTGCATCATTGGACACTCATTCTGTCCTCTGTATATGTTGGCAGGGTAGGGCTACCTTCTTTCTACCATAATTAGGTCTATAGGTTTCCTGTGCGTCCATATCTGCTGTGGAATCTAGGGGACAGGTTTTGCTTAGCACTTTCAGTGCTTCACTTGTACACTAACCAATCTTTCCCTTCGACACCACTGTGTACTTGGTGACTGTTGGAACAGAGTGTCATCTGCTATGTGACAACTAGGAAGGAGGAGTGAGAGAGTAGTGTCTTACTGAGAATGTCCACAGGCAAAGAGCAAAGGGCCTAGAGGGTGGCTGCTGCTGCTGCTGTTTGAGACTAGGCAGACTTCCACAGGCAAACTGCCATCCCTGTAGTGGGCTGCCTTAGCGATCTGGATACTACCCATAAGGTCATCCTTACCTTACACATATTATATGGATCCCCAAGCCATGCAAGTACAGGGGTGCCAACTCTGCTCCTGGCCTGTGGACATTCTCAACACAACAATACTCCCTCACTTCTGCTCCGTAATTGTCACACAGCAGCTGACACTCTGTTTCAACTATCAGCAAGTAGACATCATATTTGGTTTACTATGAAAGGTACAATTGTTTGGGTACAGTTAGCCTTTGAGTCATGACACAAGTGAGGGGACCAAAGATCAAGTCTTGTGTGATGATGACTTAAACTTCCCCTTAAGACCACACAAGCTCTACATGCACACAATACTCTCTGTTGGGTAGCAAGCTACAGCCCATCTTATATGTAGACAGGAGTTAGCTAAGAGTATGCAGTGTGAAGAAGGCAACAAGAGGCAATACTGAAGGTCCCCAGTAATAAACTTCATCTTTACCTCTTGCTTTTTCTTTAGGAGCATACACGGAGCATTCAGTTGTGTGGCCTAGCCCATATGGTCGTCCCTGCTAGATAAATGTGTAGTTGGAATGTGCAAAGGCATTCTAGGATGCAAAGTCATGTGGAGGGCAAACCTTGCACCTAATGAACCTTTTACACAAAACACACACAATGAAAGGAGCCAACCAGGAAGTGTATTGTCTCTGTACTGTTGCCTTATTTGAAACCTGCCTGTGCCAAATCCAACAATACATTATCTTCCAAATATTCAACAAACTGATTAGTCACTACATTTTCCAATAACTTTTCAGCATAGGGAAAATTAGAGACTGGTCTATAATTATTGCACTCTCTTGGGTTCAGCGATTCCATTTTCAACAACAGTTTGACAATTGCTGACTTCAAGACAGCTGCTACTTCTCCCAGAACCCTCTCAGTATTGAATCCAGGCCTGGATTTGTCAGTAGGCATACTAGGTCTGTGTCTAGGGTAGCAAAACTCTGGGGGATGGGGGGGGGGGTCAGATTGGCTGAATATTTTGTTGTCTTTCAGCTGTGCTGAATCTCATTCAGCAGAGAACAGCCATTTGCTTCATGATCCAGCCCTTTCTCTCCCAGGTAGTGTGCAGGGAACAGAAGGGGAGAGATGAGCTTGGAGCAGACAGAGCAAAAATGCATGTCTGTGTGCAAGAGGGGAATGAGAAAGGTGGAAATGGTTTTGTGTGCGAGAGAGAAGGGATCGATGCTGGTTGGGTGGGTGTGAGTATATGTCTATGCCAGATTGGATATGAGTTTAGAGAGAAGATGCAAGGGAGGACCAGATCATGGTAGGGATGCCTGCCTCCTCATTCTCCATCCCACACCATCTCTGGTCCTCTCTCCATCTCCTGACCTCATTACTGGCCTTCCTCTTCCCATCCCTGGTCTTCTTACTCGCAAGATTTATAATGTAATATAAAAGATGGAAATGTTTATCACTGTTCTTCAGAATTTTAACATTTGTCATAAAATATATCTCTGAGCTGCAACAGGAAACTCTGGGGCTGGCCTTAGACATGCTCTTTGTTGTCAAACCTTATCAGAGGGTGGGAGAGGGACAACAGCATCATCAGTGCCTAGGGGCAGAAAATTTCTAAATCTATCACTAACTGAATCTGACAATTATTTAATTAGACCTGATTCAGCAACAGTTTTAATTCTATTAATGAAACAGTTTCAAATTCTCTAAATCCTTCCAATGATCCTGTCATTATTAGATCTTTTATCAATCCATTCATCTCTACCTCTGACAATCTGGACTTACATCTTTCTCTTCCACCTAAACTTTCACACAATAATTCAACCTTTACATCACCACTTTCCTCTCAACCCAAACTGTTATACAATAACTCCATCTTCTCATCAAAATATAAAGCAAGTTTATCTCAATCTGGAAGATCTTCATAGATCAGATATTGGTCCTTTCTTTCCTTTAACAATGATATAATAATCCTAAACAAAACTCCTGGGTTGTTATCAGCAGAAATCACAACTCCAGAGAAATATTGTTTTTGCAAATACAATTATTTTAAATTAGTCTATATTAGCCTTTTGCCATTGTTCTTAATCCACCCCAGAGTGTGATATTATCCATTTCCTTCCTAATCTGTGGCATCTATGCTTCATTTCAGATAATTCCTCAGAAAACCATGGGGATCTATTACTCCTATCTGAAATCTGCCTCACTGTCCTATTTGCAAATCTCTCTAGCCCGTCATTCAATAGCCTATATCAATTATCCAAAAGACTTTGGGAATCCAACAAATTAAAATAATCCCCACTTTGATCCAACACATCATCAAGACAATTCTTAAATTTCTCCCCCTCTACTTTATCCCAATTGTACCTATTTTCTACATCCCCAGTTTCTGACATACCTTACTCCATAAATTTAAAACTCGAATTAACCAAGTAATGATCAGACCAAATCAGCTGCACTGTTCCTCCAAATCTCAACCCACTCGATCTACATGCCAACTTAGACCTAATTACCAGGTCCAGCATATGACCTTTAACATGAATTGGACCCTGCATGATCTGAGTCAGCTCACTCACCTGTAAAAAAGAAATAAAATCAACAAATTGTAAAATCTGATGCTTTGTCTTGATGCAGGTTAAAATCCCTCACCACTATCAAGTAGCAAAATTTGGTTGCCTGCAGTAATAATACTTTTAACATTTCTTCATAACTCGAAGGTAAATCCAGTGGGCAATACCATAAAGAAATGACAATTGAACAAACACATTCAATTTTAACGAGCACATTTTCACAGCCAACAATAGGTTTCATAAAAATCCATTTCACTGACAATGATGTTTTTAAAATCAAAGCAACCTCCGCCCCCCGCCTTGTTTACATAGAAACATAGAAATGACGGCAGAAGAAGACCAAATGGCCCATCTAGTCTGCCCAGCAAGCTTCACACATTTTTTTCTCTCATACTTATCATTTTCTCTTAACTCTTGGTTCTATTTCCCTTCCACCCCCACCATTAATGTACCATCTATTGCATAAAATCAATTCAAAACGCTTAGGACAGATTTGAGAAACAGAAACCAAAGTTTCACCAAAGTTTCTATCACAAAAATTATATCTGATTTTCTTTCCTCAATAAAACCATGTATACCCAGCCAGTCTTTATTTATGGACCTATCATTGACCAATATACAATTTATATCTCTTCCTAAACTTTTCCCAGACACCTTACTAACCTGCAAATGTCCCAAATTAATTCCCCTTCCAAAATATTTCTTTTTATACTGTTTTTTATTTTGCTGTCATGAGTTCATTCAGGGTACATTTTATAAAAAAGCGCGAGCGCGTACTTTTGTTCGCGCACCAGGCGCAAACAAAAGTACGCTGGATTTTATAAGATATGCGCGTAGCTGCACGTATCTTATAAAATCCGGGGTTGGCGCCTGCAAGGGAATGCACATTTGTGCACCTTGCACGTGCTGAGACTGCGTGCGCTGCTGTTGCCTCCGAGGCCGCTCCGAAATCAGAGCGGCCTCAGAGGGAACTTTCCTTCCACCTCCCCTCACCTTCCAATCCCTTCCCCTACATAACCCACCCCCCAGCCCTATCTACACCCCCCTACCTTTATTCCCAAAGTTACGCCTGCTCGAGGCAGGCGTAACTCGCGCAAGCGAGCTGGCTGCCGGTTTGCCAGGGTCCAGTCCGGGGGCTGGTCCGGAGGCTGAGATGGAACCACGCCCGAAGCTCCACCCCTGAATGATGCGCTGCCACGACACGCCTCAACACGCCCCCAGGAAAGCCCCGGGATTTACGCGCGTCCCAGGGGTTTGGGGTAGGTTTTCGGGGGTTATGCGCCTAGCTTACACGCGTAACCCTTTGAAAATCTACCCCTAAGTGTTGTGTGTATGTGAATTTTAGTTTGATAAGATGCAGGTTGTTACAACTGTAGCATGTGGTGAATAATGTTTAAATTTTGCAATTTTTATTCAGATTTTTATTTGTTACTTGCATTTGTTGCCATTTTTCTTCATTATTTGCATTCATTTGTTTCTCCACTGTCCATATTATTAACTGGAAGTTTTAGAGAATATATTTTGAATTGTGTTTTATGTAGAATATTACTTTCAAATACTTGTATATTATAAAATATGAGTATTTTTACCCTGCAACATATGCATGTATTTATGCTTACACGTGAATACATGCAATGCATTGAAACCACATTTATCAATTTATTGAACATGCATATTTTTCCTACCTATTGTTAAAAATATATGTGTGCATATTTAACTTGAGTAAGACCTGTTGTAAGCAGCCAGTTTTAAAACATTCATGCATAAATACAAGTAACCAGTTTACCAATTAGCTCTTTAGTTCACCCAGTCCTTCTCTGGGTCATCAAGTCCTTCCTGATTCTTCAGCCTAAACTTCTCCAATTCAACCAGACCTCCTACTTATTAGTATTACACATTAATCGTGTTTAATATCACTTACACTAGATAATTTGCAGCGGTAAAAGTACACGAGTAGGTTGGCAAATGTATGCATGTAACAAATGTATGTGCATATGTATATTTTAAAATAGCAGCTTATACGCGTAAATGTTGGCTTGCCCCAGAATTTCCCTAGACCCTTTTTTATGCTTGTATAGGAGTACATAAAAGTGAAAATACACGTGTATTTACAACTTTTAAAAAATGTAGAATACTCAAGTAGAGGATGCTTCCGCACATGTATACTAATTTTTTACGCATGTAGTTTTCAAAATTCATAGTCTTTAAATTACATTTTTAGTGTTAAAGTTAAACCTGCTCCAAAACTCTGCTGCAGATATTTAACTGTTGTTGTCACTGCACCTATATAACCTCATTTATTATCTTTGTTATTTTGTTCTTTTGGAAAAATGTCCTGATTAAGGGCACCATATAAATGATTCAAGTGAACAAGAGGTCAGTTTTCACAACAGCTTGCCCAGGTACAAACCATGGATATTATGCATCCATGGATTATATATATGTTTTCAAATTGATAATCCATGCTTAATTTGAGAGTTTCCCATGATTATAGCTGACCCATGGACTTTTCACTTGCTGCGTTGTGTGGGTTAAATATGGCTAGGAAGGGGAGCCTAAGAGGTGGTGAGAGGCTTCAAGTGAGCGTGAGTCCGGAGAGCGTTACCCTGTAACATTCTTCAAACCCCAGCAGAGCTCGAGAGATCTAGCCAGCCTGAGGAGAGGGAAGGAGGCGGGACCAGGCGACGTGAGTGGCGTGAGGGAAGCCCGTGCCCTATAAGAACAAAGGGCAAGCGGCGCCCCGCCGTTGCGGTGCGCTGCCTAAGCCGCGCACTCCGAAGGGGTGCGCGGCTTTGACCGGCTTAGACCGGAGAAGGCCGGGAGGCAGCACTCTATTCTCAATTGTTCCTTACACCCCCCCAAAGAGTTATGGAATAATTTGCAGTTTGTCGTGTGGATTTTGCAGCTTGTTGGTGTACCTGATTGCTTAGTTTATGATGCCGCATACGAAGCGTAAGGGCAAAGTTAGACAAGAACCCTCAACCCTTGCCAGACCGAGCCCCAAACAAACAACGCTGACAACATTCTACCCAACTACGGAGATTGTGACCCCGGAGAATCCCGTTACAGTTCCAGCAGGTGAGCAAACCTTGGATATGTTGGGAGAAGTGACTCTCAGTCCCGGGGCCCCAATTACACCTATACCACCTGCCAGCGCTACAAATGTCACTGCTACAGACTTGGTAGAGGAACGGTATTCGTTTCTGCAATCGAGTCCGATTGAGGGGGGCAGTGATATGAAAGTTCCGCTAGTAAGTGGGGAAAAGGAAATTCCCCCTTTGGAGCAGGAGGTATTTTATGTCGGAGGTAGGTCCGTCAAGAGATCTGAAACACCTGGAGGAAGTCCTCAATCCATTTCGTGGACTGCACCCAACCAGAATTTGGCAAACCCCCAGGAATTAATATCTATACCAGTAATAGATAAGGGTACAGTGACTATGGAAATGTTATGGCAATCGATTAATATGCTCCAAAATAATATAACGAAATTAAATGGGAATATCAAGGATATGCAAGATGTCCTGCTAAATATAAATCCATTGGTTACAAATTATGGGGTTACTCTAAAAAAGTTGAAGATGAAATTAACACTGTTAAAGTGCAATCGTCTATTATTCAGGGCGAAATGTTAATTACAAAGAAAGTTGAAAGTTTGGAAAACCAAGTTAGATATTCTAACCTGAGAATGGTGAACTTCCCCAAATGTAAAATGGTCTCTTTAAAAGAACAGCTGAAAAATTATTTTTCAGAGATATTGCAAATATCCTCAGATAACTTTCCAGCAGTTCTAAATGTTTATTTCATAAATAAAGATAGAGTTAAAACATCTTCCCCAGAAGTACAGGAAATAACATTGAATGTAACCGACCTCATTGAGACATCATATAGTTCCCAGGTAGAGGAAAGAGGGACTCTATTAGTAAAGTTTGCTTTATCATCAGATAGAGACAAAATACTTAAATTATTTATGTTAAAAAGATCCTCCCTCTACCTGGGACAAAAAATATGGGTCTACCCTGATGTTTCAAAAGATACACAGCAGAGGCGAAAAAAGTTTATAACATTGGCAAATATGGCAAGAACATATGATATTCAAATAATGGTCAGATTTCCATGTAAATGTATCATGTATAAAGAAGGTAAAAAATATGTTTATTATGATCCAGAACATTTGGAAAATTTTTTGGAGGAATGCAAGAAACAAAAGGAGGATAGCACTTCATAATGTCATTCCAGGCAAATTGGTAAATAATAGAGATACACTCCGTAATCTGCAATTTATGTATTATTGTTATAGTTTACTATTCTATTTGCTAAATTAGGCTCCTCAATATTGTTTTGTAACAAGGAAACAGGGTCAACAAGATTTTTTTTCTTCTTGTTATTTCAATTTGAGTATAAAATTTATGTGAAGACCCTGAACCTTTAAAATGTTCAATTTGAATATTGAATATATGTACGTTTTGAATTTTTTGTTGCATGATTGTAAAAAATTCATAAATAAACAATAAAAAAAAAAATATGGCTAGGAAATAGCCTGCTAAGTTTGTGCATTATTTCCTAATCCTGCCTAAAAAACACCCTAAAAAAGTCCACACATACTTTCAGCTAGATTGAGGGTGGGAAAATTTCAGTAAGCTGTCACCTGGATAAATTACTTTTGAACATTTTTCTCTAAATAAGAAAATAAATACATAAAATGGTAAATGGGGTGATAATGCACTACAGTAGCTGTGTTATACTTGATATAACTCAATTAGTCATATACTATTCCATTTAGCCTTTCTAACCTATTTCTTTTCAGAATTTTTCAGTAAATTATAAGCACCAACATATTGCAAATTCCAATTAAAGCAATTTTTCAAGTTCAAGAATGTGTTTTCAGTAGCATTTATGCTAATAGAGGTAAAGAACAGTTGTTTTCATATGAAATCATTAATTCTTACCAAATCTAAGGTTTGAATACTAATTAAAAATCTGTTAATCTTCATTGCTGTGTGACAAACACAACACAGTTTTAATGTTTGCTATAAACTAATTTTATTGACAAATGCTTGGCATCATGGGATGCTCTAACTTCAGATTCAGTAAAAAGCTTGCAGTATTTTGATTAATTCTGAAATGTGTCCAGACACTTAATTTTACAAAGCATCTGTTCCAGACCAACTCATGGAATGCTAAATACCTCAATCCATGTTCTACTTAGTTTGCTAAATGTTCAGTTTATTAGGCTCAAAATCTTTTACAACATGATATGCTATCAAGCCAAATTTTCAATAATACACAGCTGCAAATATGCAAACATGTCATTTTACATTACACTAATTATTTTTCAAATTTGTTCTCAACATTTTCTGTAAACTCTGCAGAAAAGCATTTACAGTTATTCATAGACATGCTTGGACAGAGGTACGATTTTAAAACAGAAAAAAAAATTGGATTCTCTTTCAATTCGGGGGCATAGTATTTCACAGTTTAAAATGAATCAATTGGTGTAGATCAGTCCTTGCATCACAAGCACAGATCAGATCATAATGTCAATACAGCGCAAGAAGGCCCTACCACAATAGCTTTACCCTGAATCCCCTTTTTCCTTCCCCTTACTTTCCTGCTCTCACCTTGGGCAAAACACATTATGGGCAAAACACAAGCACACTGGAAGTGGGAAAGGTAGAATCAATATTTGGCAGCAGCTTTAGTACATGTTACATCCCAACAGAGAATATTCTAATTTAACACTCCTTTCTATGCACCCTAAGTTTGGTTCACTTAATACAGCATGTATGCATATAGTACAATTATGCATTCCTTGATGCTGGACTGCTAGACATATCTGTTGGCATAATACAATTCATAGCCTGTCACTCAGACCCAGCCTTCACAACCAGTTATCTCATTATGCCAGAAAGACTCAGCTGCTTACTACAAGGCGGATTGCCACCTGCCAGACAGACCTGGCGGCATGTCAACATTCCCCAGACTCGACATTGTTTAGGAATGAGGTTGCTGGAAAGGTTTTTGTTACATGTCTAATCCCAATTCATCCTCTTTTATCTCATCCTGGGTTAAGCTCCTGCCATAAACTGGTGAAGTGATTAATCACATACTCCAACTTTCCTAACTTGTGGAGTGCTGTAGGGTGCTAAGAATATGTTTGCCTCAACTTCAAATAAGTGGATTCTATCTTTCATGTAAAAGTTGGCGTTGTCTTGTGAGGAGCTCGTGCTGCACAGCCACTTATCCCAGCATGGATATAAATTTTGCTATCTCCACATTTACCCTCTTCCACCTTGCCTACACATTCTTGGGGGTCATATCACTCCTCCATAGTCTTCTCTGTATTATGTCAGACCATACCAGCTATGCTTTGAGGAAGAATGATGCTTCTTGAACCAAATCAGATGTTGATGATGAGTTTAATCCACTTATGATCTTGCTACCGCTGAGATGAATGAGGATTAGATCAGGCTCCTAGCTCAGTCCTAGTGGCTTGCATCATTGAGGGGAGAAGTTGGTACTTCACTGCTCCATCCACAGCACTCTGACATTTTGAGAGGCCAGTCCTAAGTGTTCCCATAGGCCTCTCCACTGTCCGATTTCTGGCTCAGAATATGAAAGAATGGCCACAAATCCATAAGAACTTCGTGCCACCTGGTCACTGGGTGCGATGTAGAATAAAAGTCAACCAATGATGAAATTATGCAAACATGATCATGTGTTTTATTAAAGGATTTAATTACTTCCCCACCTACTCTTTTGGATCATATTCAGCATGACATAGCTCTTAAAATGATCTGAACTTTACCTACCTATTTTGTTTTTTTTAGCTTTTCTTGAGAAAGCCTCTGACTGTCTGTATACTGTATATGGCCACCCCTATCCTAAATGAATGAGTGCTGTATAGTCACAGGTCTAGAACATCCACTACAACTGAATTCTTGAGGACAGCAGTGAAGTGGAACTTGAATAGTTCAAGACTTTTGGGGTACATCAGGAATAGTAAGAATCCTGATGGCCATACTCTCATGAATGCCTTGACGTTCCTGAGAAGGCAAGTGTGTAGGCCATCTATGCCTGGGAATGCCAGCCAGAACCCTCTTCCCTTTTGGTTGGTCTTGGACCTCCTAATTCTTAACCAAATTGCTTGCTTTATGAGGGATATATTGCTCATCTTAAGACTGACAAAACCATGGGCATCCTTGTCTAATGGGACCAGCTTGCCCACCAGCAGTACAGCAAAGAAGGCCAAGAAGAACACTACTCTGAACATCAGCATCTTGTAGATGGACATGCAAACTGCTCTTAAAGCACTATGGAAGTGTGAGAAGGTGTTGTGGATAATTGGATGCCTCTTATCACCTTTCCTAACTAATTCCCCTTTCCTGCTTCATGCCTAAAGGAGCTTCTTAATAAAGAGAATCTTGAATGGTCATTCTATCCTCTTATCTATGGCAGAAAGAAGCTGCTGGCTATGGAAAGCTTAACTGTACTGAGAGGTAGTCCTGATCATTGGGCATGCATAACAAAAGTAATAGCTGGTCAAGCCCTATGGGCCATGCCCAGGTTCTGCTGGAAAACAGAATACCTGTCCCATTTGCTGGAGCAGTGCTTCTCAACCCAGTCCTCGGGGCACACCTATCCAGTTAGTTTTAAAGATATCCACAATTAATATGCATGAGATAGATTTGCATGTACTGCTTCCATTGTATGCAAATCTATCTCATGCACATTCATTGTGAATATCCTGAGAACCTGAATGGCTAGGTGTGCCCAGAGGACTGGGTTAAGAAGCACTGCACTGGAGGATACCTGTCAAATAGATTGAGCCAGAGATGCCTAGAATAGGCACCTCACATTGGTGCTCAATGTCCCAAAGCTGCATCAGTGTAGGCATACCAGCTTGTCTGCGTCCAGCATCAGAATCCTGAAAATGAGGCACTTAAAATGAGAGAGAACATCAGCAGTTGTATTATGAATGCCAGGTACATGTCTGACCCTCAATGTTATATTAGATTGTAAATCCCATAGGACTATCTCATGCATAGGGTAAGTACGGTAACTTTAAAATGTGCATGTACACGCCTTTATATATGAGTATGTGGACGCAAGCACAGATGTGCTGGAATTTTATATCATCTGCACAGGTGAACACGTATTATATAAAATATGCCCAGTGCGAGTATGTGTGCTCCTAATTTTAAACAGTTACACAAGGAAACCTTATTCAGATATTTTCTAGGACTTGTCGGCTTTTACACATGCAAGTGAGCACATTTTATAACATTCGCATATGAAGGGAATTCCATTTATCAATTAATACACCAGCTTTCTCAGTCTATCTCTAGGTCATTCAGATCCCTTCTGGTTCTTCCGCCTGCACTCCCCTCAGTTTACCCAGATCGCTCACCTAATTCGATATTTATTTATGTATTGTTATTTTAAAAATGTTTATATTCCATCTATAGCGATAAATTGTGGTAGACAGATCACAATTAAAACAAAATCATAATAATCATACATAATACATACAATAATGAAAAGGAAAATATAAAACATAATCGGCCAAATTTTTTAAAGGCCATGTGCGCAAATCCCGGCAGATACACATGTAACCGGGCCTTGCATGCACCAAGCACATTTTAGAAATGGCCCAGCCACGCTCATATCTGCCGGTATGTGCAGAAGTGCCAGCAGAGGAAAATGGGGCGGGTTGTGCAGGGGTCTGGGTGGGTCACAGGCGGGGTGGATTCAGGCTGGGATAGCACATGCCGGTAGCTGGTTAGAGCGAGGAACTTACTTCATCTATTCATATGAAGTAATTTCTGAAATAAAGAAAAAAAAGGTAGGGAAAGGGGTTTTAGGGGTTGGAGAGGAGAGGAGAGAAGAAAAGGGAGGCAGAGTAGGAAGGGGTAGAGGGAAATTCCCTCTCAGACAACTCCTTAATTGGAGTGATCTGATCACGTCACCATGTGCATTTTTCAAAAATTCCCCTTACGCTCGTTAGATAACACCAGCCGCACATGTGCGCACCGATATTAAAATTGGGCGCGCATGGGAATCGTATTTTATAACATGCGCGCTGTGACACGTGCATGTTATAAAATCCCTGCGTCCATGTGCATGCACCAGGAACCGTGCACACATGGATGCCCACGTGCATGTTATAAAATCAACCTTGATATTAATAGTTATAAAAAAACAAAACCAAAATTCCTGCATATACCTCAAGGAGCAATATTTATGCCTGCAATTCAAGGGCCTGCATAAACAGAAATGATTTCAACTACTTTCTGAATACATTGAGTTCATTATCAGCATACAGGGCTATGGGCAAAAAGTTCCACAATTTGCACCCTGCTGCTAAAAGTGATCTCAAACTTGTCTCTTGCAAACATGCTATCTTGATTGTCGGGATAGATAATACATTTTTATCACCAGATCTCAAAGTGCGATTAGGAGCATATGGCTACAATTGATATGCCAAATACCTCGGACCCTCTGATTTCAAAACCTTATATACCAAAACTAATATTTTGAATTCAATCCGATATCTTATGGGTAGCCTGTGAACATCCCGTAACCTTGGGGATATATGCACCCAACACTGACTGGCTGATACCAGGTGGGCTGCTGAATTTTGCAATATTTGGACTGATTTTAAGGCAGTAACAGACAATCCCACAAACAGTGAATTACAATAATCAACAGTGGACAGCATAAATGTTTGGAACACAGTCCGAAAATCATTCAAATCCAATACATATTTTAAATGTCTCAATAGTCTAAGTTTAAAATATAGGAAAAAGGAAGGCAAAGTTTCTGAACATCTTAGATTGCTGCACACTGCCAGCCATTCTTCCGCTCTCTAATGGCTTCTAAAATAAAGTCCAAATCCCCCACCACCAGAGGCATCAGATAATAATTCTAAGTTGGAATTTGAGACCTAGGTTATCTGCCAAACATTTAGATCTCCCTTTGCTGAATTGTTCAACTTAATGAAATAAAGCTCTGCCTTAATATTTGTTGATGCAAAAGCAAGTCTTCGGAGGATCAGCTGCCCCATCAGTATAACTTTGCTGGTAAAATTCAACTGCCCAATTAGTGACTGAAACTGATTGAAGGTTGCCTTCTTAGCCTCAATTGACTGATCCACTGTTTTCTGGAGTTTATGCATCTTTTCTGCAGGGAGCCCAGATACCATAGACACTGAAACAAGCTCAATGCCTAAGAATGTGAGCTTTGATGATGGACCCTTTGTTTTCTCCTCCATTGGTGGAATATCAAATTCTGCAACCACTTGCCTGAAAGTGTTTAGCTTCTGTGCAGTCAGAGTACCAGCACTACCCACAAAAAAGGAAATCGTCCAGGTAGTATATAATCCTATCACTACCTGCTCTGGGCCTGGTGACCCAAAGCACAAAGGTGCTAAAGGTTTTGAAGTAAGCACATGGGACTGAGCATCCCATTGGCATACATCTGTCAAGGTAAACCTAAAGTTCAATAAGGTAACTGAGTCAGGGTGTACCGGGAATAATCTGAATGCTGACTACATATTTATTTATTTTATTTATTTATTTTAAAATTATTGTATACCTCTTAATCAATGAGGGGAGGTGTAAGCAGTTCACATAAAATATAGATAATAAATCACAGACTAATATAAATAAATAAAGAGTAAAAACAATCAGGAACTGTGGAATACGTTAAAAATGAAGGGGAGGGTACGAAGGGTAAGAAAGCAAAAAGGAGAGACAGGAAATGAAAGGCTTTAACTTACAGTGCTTTTGTTAAGAATGTGCCTCTGTCACAGCCCTGGACTATCTGTTACGGAGAGAGGGAGTGCTAGGAGAGCAATTCCATCTTGAGGGGATTGTGTGCCCTTGGGCCTCGGCACAACCCCAGAGAACTCCAACGCAGCACCAAGGGTTGGTGAGACATGTCCCAGTATGGATGGAGACGGACGGTCTGACCCTCTGCCGGACCTGCATGCTTCTGGAGCCAACACAATGTTGCTGGTTACTGAACAGTCCTCCGATCGTTCCCAGCCCTTTCGGACCTGCCACAAGGAATGACAAGAAGCAGCAGGCTGGACTATGGACGAGGGCAGACAAAGGCTCTGGAACATAGAGACTCTAGATGTAGACGAGGAACTTGGAGGTACAGACGAAGACTCAAGCAAGGACTTTGGACGAAGGTTCAGAGGCAAGGTATTGCAGGCAAAGGTATTCAGGAGTAAGGTCAAGTACTGGGTTGAGACTGCGACGCAGCACACCCTACACAGCCACAACCCATGGGTTGGTCGCAGACCATGCTTGTATGCGAAGCAGGCTCCAGACGAGCTATGGAATGGGTGAAAACCAGAACATGGCGAAGATTCGGTAGAAGCCTGTACCAAGGTGCCCCCTACATAGCCCATCCTAGGCTGGTTGCGGACCACGCTGGAATGGCACAGGTTCAGTCAGAGTCTTAGGCATGGACGGACACAGTGCAAGGAACTCTGAAGACCGGAATGGAAGCAAGCAAGGATTCAAAGACAACTCAGGACTGAAGCAGAAGTCTTTCGGAGGCTTGTACTTAAGAACATAAGAAATCGCCATGCTGGGTCAGACCAAGGGTCCATCAAGCCCAGCATCCTGTTTCCAAAAGAGGCCAAAAACCAGGCCACAAGAACCTGGCAATTACCCAAACACTAAGAAGATCCCATGCTACTGATGCAATTAATTGTTCATCAACCAACATCTTCCCTTCAATAATAATTCTGTAACATATACCAATGCAAGGGACACTTGTGTTCTGGTATTGCTTATGTACGGTGGCTCTTATTCAAGGACAGCCAATTTTGTGGGTGTCCTTCTTTGTAGCCCCGTCTATTAATCTTTATTATCCAAAATTCAATGCAAATTTTTGTGTTTTTCTATTTTTTGAACCGTTTTCTTGTTTTCTAAAAAGATCCCCTTATCTCCCCGTTTTATGAGGCGACCCGCTACTTGTTTGTCAATACTTATCAGGGCATCCGTCTCAATTTCTTCTCACGGGAATCGCGTCTGCCTGCCCTGGGCAGACGCGATTCCCGTGAGAAGAAATTGAGACGGATGCCCTGATAAGTATTGACAAACAAGTAGCGGGTCGCCTCATAAAACGGGGAGATAAGGGGATCTTTTTAGAAAACAAGAAAACGGTTCAAAAAATAGAAAAACACAAAAATTTGCATTGAATTTTGGATAATAAAGATTAATAGACGGGGCTACAAAGAAGGACACCCACAAAATTGGCTGTCCTTGAATAAGAGCCACCGTACATAAGCAATACCAGAACACAAGTGTCCCTTGCATTGGTATATGTTACAGACTGATGCAATTAATAGCAGTGGCTATTCCCTAAGTAAAATTGATTAATAGCCATTAATGGACTTCTCCTCCAAGAACATATCCAAACCTTTTTTGAACCCAGCTACACTAACTGCACTAACCACATCCTCTGGCAACAAATTCCAGAGCTTTATTGTGCGTTGAGTGAAAAAGAATTTTCTCCAATTAGTCTTAAATGTGTTACTTGCTACCTTCATGGAATGCCCCCTAGTCCTTCTATTATTCGAAAGTGTAAATAACCGAGTCACATCTACTCATTCAAGACCTCTCGTGATCTTAAAGACCTCTATCATATCCCCCCTCAGCCATCTCTTCTCCAATCTGAACAGCCCTAACCTCTTCAGCCTTTCCTCATAGGGGAGCTGTTCCATCCCCTTTATCATTTTGGTTGCCCTTCTCTGTACCTTCTCCATCGCAACTATATCTTTTTTGAAATGCGGCAACCAGAATTTTTAATAAGAGCTGTGTAGGTATCTTAGGCTTCAACTAAAACTAAATATACACTTATCAAGTTCTTTAAATAACTTTCCTGGTCCAGAGAAGAAAGTTAAGCAGGAGGATGTTCATTTTGATGAGAGCTATTTTACCCAAGATATGTGAAATGGAAGCCATGTTTGAAGATCTCATTAGAATTAGTGAGCATAAACTCTCCAGTTCCTTTGAAAAAGAAATGCCAGTATGCATGGATTTCTCACATCATTTGTACAGGTATTCTTTAATTCATTCCACCACTGGGCAGATATTAGGTGATATTTCAGACTTAAGTTTTAAATTTTTATTATAGTAAGACCACACTAAATTTGTATGGAAATTCTCCCAGAACTTTTAGGGGAAACTGCTTGCTGGCTGAGAAGTAAAATATTGCCAAAAAAAAAAGAGCACACATTCCTACCTATCTTTTTGTAATGCCATTGGTCAGCCCCTGTCACATGGTAGGAGCACAAGATGGCGCCGGCCATCCAGTGCCCCTACCATGTGACAGGATCTGGCCAATGGCACGGATACCCTGTCACATGGTAAGGGCAAAGTACCATCGGTGCCATTTTGATTAGTGGCAGCCGACGGCCCGGGAGCGGGAGGACGGCCCGGAGCAGGAGAACGCGGGAGATCACTCCCGGGACTCCCACTGGACCACCAGGTACCTGTAAAAAGATTTTGGGGGGGTCGGGAGGGTGGGGGAAGCTAAGGGGTTACTTTTAAAGGGTCGGGGTGGGTGTTTTGTTTATTGCAGCCAATAAACAAAACTGCGATCGGGCCCGATTGAAAAAAAACCCACATGTGAATCGGAACCGGAATCCGAACCGATTCTGGTTCCGATTCACATCTCTACTGTCCACACAGGAATTCCATCACATGCTCCGTACAGCAAAAAGCTGTATGAGTTTAGAAAGAAGGGTTCATTTGGTACTATTGAATGACATCACCCACATGTCATGGCTAAGTCATCAAGCTGTCTATGCAGAACACCATTTACAGTAAGCAAACTTGTTAGTTTCTATAGCTAATGGGTCATGCCTCAGGGGAGATTTGGAATAAGAGGGTCATCAAGCACTTAACATTTTTCAGGCAGTGGGTGGTGAGGGAAGATTTTGACCCAGATCAAGTCCCATATTAGCTGCTAGTTGCTGACACAAACATTTAATTGCAATTCAGGGAAGTATGGGTAAGAATTTATTATTATTGTCAGCTTAATATAAATCTCATTACTTAGCACACTTTGTGTAAAACTATTTTAATATTAATGAAGTCCTTTGCATAGATGTGCATGTAATGCAACTCTAACATTTTTAATCATGTCAGTCGTTGTTAACATTAATGTGGACTAATATGCAGAAAAATGGGGGTCATATACAGTAGAGCAGTTAGTGGACAGAAAGTCATATACAGTAGAGCAGTTAGTGGACAGAAAGTCTTCCTGGCGATCGACAGAGGAAGATCGCCTTGTGGCAGAGACATTCAGCTCTTGAGGAACTGCTGAGTAAAGAGTTACAGACTCCGTGAAGTTGGTTTTCGGGATTCATCAAGGCCCCTGAGGAAAGGCTTTCACGTCTGAAACATGTCGGGACCATCAGTAAGAAGACGGACATACCAACCATAATCGGGGAAGTCTGGTTTTTCACTCTTTATTAACATCTTTCAGAGTCTCATAGAGTTAATACTTGCAGAACACGCATATAAAAATATTACCTTGCCACGGAAGAGTTCTCAGGTTTTCTTTGGGACAATATAAATTTCAAAAAACCCCACTAAAAAGAACTTAAGGAGGAGGAGGAAGGTTAATGATTATAGACCACTTAATAGTGGTGCTGGGCACCTACACTATGTATGAAACCTTTCTCTAACTCCATTTATCATTTAGGTAAACAAGTTTATATTTTTTGAGAAAATTTACACCACTCATTGTGTAGGCACAGACTTTATTAAAGTAATTAGAACACATAATACACATCATCTAGAAGTTTATTCATTGACAGCGACAGAGCACCGCTCTAGATTGTTTTTGTTCAGTTTTATCAGTTCGCTGTACTGTTCGGTGTACCTTTGATAGATTTTAGATAATGACTTAGCCAGCTAAAATCTAGCTAATAAGGGGCTGAATATACTGAAACTTGCCATTTGGATGGATAATGTCGCGCTTCCTGGCCGCGTTGCTCTGCGGCCGGGCCTGCTCACCTTTCCCGCCTGTCCACGAGCTCCAGGCTCTCTCATACCGCAGCCGCAGCCAGTTCGTGGCATCCCCAGCTCCCCCGCGCTCAGGCTTCTGTCCAGGCCTCACGGTGGGACTTGGCGTCCTCCGTGGCGTCGGCCCCACCCCTTGCCGTGCGCGTGCAGACCGCCCGGCCTCTTAAAGGGTCAGGGATGGTTCCCACCTCCGTGCCGCGCCCTGATTGATGGCTGTATTAAAGGAAGTGGTCTGACACCACTTCCTCGCCTTGGCAATTTGGTCGTACACTCTGGTGTGTCTAGTTTGCCTTCCAGTGTCTCCTGTTCCAGCGTCTCCTGTTCCAGCATCTCCTGTTCCAGCATCTCCTTTGTCTCCTATTCCAGCGTCTCTCCATCCCTGGTAGTACCCTTCAGACTGATCTCATGGTACTGACAATTGCTTGCTCCTGACTATTCTTGATTGCTGCCTGGACCTGACCTCTGCCTGTTCTCTGACCACTCCTGATCGTTGCCTGGAACCAACTCCTGCCTGAACACTGATTACTCTTGATCGCTGCCTGGAACCGACCTCTGATTGAACACTGACTACTCTTGATCGCTGCCTGGAACTTGACCTCTGCCTGACCTGACTACTTCCGGATTGACTGCAGGTACTGACCCCTGCTTCGTCTGACCATTCTGAACTGTTACTCTGGCCTTGATTCTTGCTACCCATTTGGACTCTCTGTTCTGGCCTCCTTTGACCTCTGGACATTCTTGTTTGGACATCGTCCATGCACCCTTGTTCATGGTGGGCACTCCTCTGCACTTCCTCTCTAGGAGACCCTGCGAGGCCCACCTGAGACCAAGCAGCCTGGGTAACCTAGGGCTCAACCTGAGGGAACCCCGGGTTGCTATTGGTGAAGCTCCAGCTAGCCTCTATCTCCTCCTGTGCTCCGCCTCCTGGTGGCAGGCGCTCTCCGGGTCTCACCGGAGGGCTGTACCAATCCTGCACCAGGCCAAGGGTCCACCTCCAGCGCAACAGATAATTTGTGTTATCTCTATAAATGGCTTGGAATATTGACCTCCCGTCAAATAACATTACATTAACACTGCTATGGCTTTAAGGACCTTTCACCCATTGTTCCTGTATTAATAGGTGTAGCCTGTTATCCTTCTCATTACTTTGTTTTATATACAGTAACATATTTTGTCAAGATTTCAGAGTGATTTTAAAGTGATTACTCTAGTTGTAGATATAAAGAAAATGATGGAATGCAAATGAGTTGAAAATACAGATATGTGCAATCAATTTCACATTATATTTATAGATATCTAACAATGTGAGCCAGGAAATAATTCTTGAAAGATTACAGATATAGCTTACTGTATTAGTTAGATTTAGTTTCTTTTATTTTTACAATATATAAAAGTAATTTTGACATTTTCTTTCTTTTATTTTCTGGTCATGCAGAATGCCAAAAATAAAATATTTATTTCTCTCAATATGAACTAGTATTTCAATCTATTTTATTGGAATGTGAAGCCTGTATGAAGGATTTGAAATTCTGCTTTGCAGTTTGAGCCTAGAGTACCAGCTGAGACATACAGACTTATAAATGTTCCATTAACAATAGTAAATATACAACAATTTATGAGCTGTAGTAAGCCAGATTTCAGGCAGCCCTGCTATAGCAACTAGTAATTCCATCATTCTGGGGCTCTTTCCAACATGCAAATTATAGAGCAATATAACTAATAAAGCAATTGCTAGGGCTCTGGCTGTCCAATTCATTGATATGTTCTCACTGCACAAATAACGTAATGGTAAATTAACTGCTATTGCCAATTTTTCTTTTTTTTTTTTTTAATTTGGATTGACTAGAAACTACTGCAGCAGCAGAGTACACAGTGAAGCTAGTCTGTGACACGGTTTTCTTTTTTTCTATCCCATTCATTAAACATTCTTATAAAATATGAGCCCTCCTTAATTATTTCACAGCCTACCAGAATGCCTGGGATTCTTGTATGTGGTAAGAATAGTATGATTTTTTATTCATGTACACACACTGATATGTTTCTGTGAAATATAATTGTATCACGTTTTGATAGAAAATGTTTTGCACTGAAATGTTCTAGTCTAGTCATGCACTTTCACCATGATACATGTTATGTTAGGGATGAAATCCGTTTGCGTGCCACGTCAACCTGTGTTAATTTGCAATTTGATCAATCCAGCTTTATGCCTATCCTCCTTATTTGAAAATATGAAATTTAATACTGTGTATTCTGACCTGTTTGATCATAGGGAGCCCAGTTTTCCCAGTGTATTCACAGTGCAGCATTTGTACATGAGAGTGGAAGTACAGAGATTAATGCTAGAATTTTATAAACTGGGCTGCAGGGGCTGCACAATTTAAAAAATACAGGGCGCGCACAAATGTACACCCGATTTTATAACATGCGAGCACTAACGTGCGCATGTTATAAAATCCGGGGTCGGCGCGCGAAAGGGGGTGCACACTTGTGCACCTTGCACGCACCGAGCCCAAGGGGAGCCCCGATAGCTTTCCCTGTTCCCTCCAAGGCTGCTCCGAAATCAGAGCGGCCTTGGAGGGAACTTTTCTTTCGGTCCCCCCCACCTTCCCCTCCCTTCCCCTATCTAACCCACCCCCCGGCCCTACCTAAATCCCCCCCCCTACCTTATTTTATTTTTTATGCCTGCCTCTTGCAGGCGTATCTTGCATGCGCCGGCCAGCTGCTGTTCCGGAGGACTGGGACCACCCCCCAGACCGCCCCCGGATTGGTGCAACGCCCACACCCTGCCCCCGGCCCACCCCTTTTTCAAAGCCCCGGGACATACACGCGGCCCAGGCTTGCGCGCACCACCGAGCCTATCAAAATAGGCTCGGCGCGCACAGGGGTAGGTTTTCAGGGGTTACGAGTGTATATTTCGCGTGTAACCCTTTGAAAATCCACCCCACAGTGTATTTCTGCTCTGAAGCTATATATGTATGTTTCATAGAAATATAATGGTAGAAAAGACCATGCAGTCTATGTAGATTGCCCATTCACAGCAACTATTCAGATTTATAGTCCCTACCACCGTCTAAGAGATCCTCTGTATTAATCCCATGCTTTCTTGAATTTAGATCCCATCTTCACCTCCACCACCTTCATAGGGAGGCTGTTCCATGAATCCACTGCCCTGTCTGCAAAGAAATATTTAGCCTCTTTCACCCTCATCACTTGTCCCTTCATTCTAGAGCTTCCTTTCCTTTGAAAAAGGCCTGACTCCTGTGAATGAAATCCTTGGACGTATTTAAATATCTCTATCACATCTTCCCTATTGAGCCTCTAGGCTACACGTTTAGATCTTTAAGTCTATCCCTATATATTTTAGAATGAAGATTACTGATTATTTTAGTAGCTACCCTCTGGACCTACTCAAACCAGTTTACAACCTTTTAAAGATCCATTTTTTTTCAGAACTGTGCACAGTATTCCAAATGATGTCTACCAGAGACTTGTACAGGGGCAATTTCACCTCCCTTTGTTCTGCTGACCAATCCTAATCATCTTTCTTGCTTTTTCTATTGCCTTATCCACCTGTTTGGCCACCTTAAGATCATCATCCCATATACCGCTCTCGACCTGAAACAGGTCGATACAGTAACGTTCAGTTAAAGATTCCCCGTCTGTAACATGCTGGGAGCGCACAATACAGACGAGTAAGGCGGTCCAGCAATACAGTCTCCAGTTTCACGCGTCCTTAGTGCTTCCTAAAATAAACACATAACCCTTTCCGCACCCAGCATGTAAATGAACGAAAAAGCTGTATAATGAAGGAATTAGCTATTCCCCTCCGATACTGTAACGGGCGCTGATATTATCTCCTCAGTAACCCGCTGTTCTGCCGCGGCCTTAACGTGCTAGTTTACCGCCTCCCCCTAGTAGGAGTTAGTGTAGTGTAGTGTAGTGTAAAAAACATTGCTTACCCGCCCTGGTCCCTGGTCCAGCCGTCCGGTCCAGCCCCTGTCCGGTCTCCTGCAGCCCCGTCCGGTCCCTTCCTCCCGAAGCAAAAAAAAAAAAACGAAAAAGTAGCAAGGCTCGGGCCTGCTACGGTAGTCCCTTCTCCCTTCCTCCCGATTTCGCGGGTAAGCGGCAGCGGGGGGCAGCGGGATCCGGGGGTGGCAGCGGCAGCGGGGGGGGGGGGCAGCAAAGAAGCAAAAAAAGCGGCATCCGGGATCCGGGGGCAGCAGCGGCAGCGGGGGGGCAGCGGGATCCGGGGGCGGCAGCGAGATCCGGGGGGCGAATAAGAGGCGGCGTGTTCGATCGGGCGGGCGGGTAGGTGGCAAAAAAAAGATGGCCGCCTGCACGGGGGGAAGCGTGCAATTGGCCGCCAAACATTGATGCAACTCCTCTTGCTGCCTAACTCTGCACTTTGTTCCTAGGTTGTTAATACCCCTCCTTTAGATGTCTTACACCTCTCTCATCAATGTCTTAGGGCATTGATGCCTCTGTGATTGCATCCATCACTCTCATTCTATCCTTCGGGATGTTCATGTTGCTGTTTATGCCACGTTCCCTTCTTTGGGTCCTTTTGGTCTTCATTTGTGCTGTTTTGCCCTCTCAATGTGGTTTGGGAAATTAATGCCACTGTTTGTGCTGCTTTATCCCTTTCACAGCTCCTCATGGTCTTTATTGCATGGCTGTTAGTTCCCATTGCCTCCTCTTTCTGCCTTAGTGTTTTCATGTGCCACTTTTACCCCATTTTTGGTGCCTTGGGCATTCATGCCACTGTTGTTGCTGGTGACCTTTGTTCCTCATTTGATGTTTTGGGGTGTCTATGTGCAACATGTGTCCATTTTTGGTGTCTTAGGGTCTTCATACTACTATTGCTAGTGCTCTTTGCTCCTTTTGGGTTTCCCTAGGGTCTTCATGCCATTATTCCATCTGCTGTGGTTGCTTACCTGCAAGGTTCATTGAACTTGGATAGAAAACTCTGGTGTCTGTGTCCAAATTAGGATGCATTGTTTCTCCCACTGACTAATGTAAACAAATGAAATGACAATTGAAACAAATGAACTTGGAAACCAAAACAAATGATATGAATAAAATTTGGCAACCTGACCGAAATAACAAACTAAACAACTTTTTTCCCATGCATTTCCCTAATTTATGTTAAATACAGTTGTGGCCTTTTCATCCACTGACTGTTGATGGTGCATCTGTATCTTTATTTGCAGGAAGAGAGAGCGGGGTAGAAAAAGTGAAGGTTACTCTTAAAGCAGTACGTTCCAAGCTTTTATCAAATATGACCCCATTATAATACATTAAAAGTCACATGACTGCTGATATTGCCCAAATGGCATACCTTTGTTCCACTCCCGACACTCCACTCACCCAAAGCAGTAAAGCAGTGGTAGCAGCAGTGGCAGAAATAGTAACAGCAGTTGATGCAGAGCCCATGACCCATTGCCCTTCCACAGGCCCTGGCCCTCTGCATAGAGTTCCAATCTTACAGGAAACCTATGCAAGGCTAGCAAATGTATTTATTTATTTATTTACTTACTTACTTACTTACTTAGTTTAAAATGTATATGCCACACCATAAGCAACACTATGAGAGTGATTTACAATAAAAAATATCCATAAAACTATAAAAACAAAACAAAAAAAAAAAACCCAATCACCCTCTTCACTGCTAATCCCTTTCCCCCTGCAACTCCATCGACTCAAGCATTAGAGAACAGGAAAGCCTTAACATGTGTACCGGAATTTCTAATAGCTCATTTCTTACGGCACTGCAATTAGTAACATTTTCCATAGTTGTGGAGCTTTGCTATAAAATTCTTTTACAAAAATGCTGCAACCAAAATCCATATCTCACTGAAGGTGACAAGTGAAAACTCTTCAAAGACTTCAAGGCCTGACCTGGAACACACTATTCTAACTTATTATGCAAGTACTTTGTACCATTACTCCATGAGCAGCGAAAATCCACTGTTAGTAATTTAACTTTTATTCTCTCCAACCAACAGAGGTAAACTAACAATGGAGCAGCACTCTCTTTTCTACTCTTACCTCAAAATTAATTGAAACTTCTTGTTCACAGCAATCAGCATCCCTGTCTGCAAAAAATTACAATAATCTGACGCCCCAAGAATTAAGGATAAAACCACTGTCTGGAAAGCAAAATCATCCAACTAGTGCTTCAGTTGCCTAAACATTCATAATTGCAAGTAGGCACGCCAGGCTACCAGAGAGAAGTGGGAGTCTAACATGATCCCCATGCTTTTAACATAATCTGTAATCTCTATAACACAGCCGTTCAATATTCCAGTACCATCCAGTACCATCCGGCTCTCCAAGCCATCAAACAACCTCCCTATTCCAAAATTTCAGTTTTGGCCTTATTCAGAACCAAAGCATTCATCCAACAAGAGATCGTTGTCAAATAGATAGTGACCACTGCTGGCTGACATGCCCTGCTCTGATTGCTACTGCCATTGCACTTCCAGATGAGGGTCCTGAGGGAGGAGGAGTACCCTAATTCTGTGACCCAATCCCCTGATTTAGCTACCCCATTTTGCTCAACAGTATTTTCTGTTTTGTTTTGCTTGATTCTGTAAATGAAACAAAAAATAAATGAATTGCATATGGTTTGTTTTTCATTTTGCCTAACACCCGCTCCCCACCACACACACACACACACACACACACATACACACACACATTCCACACTAAACTAAAGCATGGAAAACAAATTTTAATCTCAACTTTGGACTTGCCCCATCCATCGAAACCCTCCCCTTCCTGCATTTTATACCCTCCCTGTGGGGTCCAAAAGGAGAATGTGATCTCCAGTCTCTCTGCCCTTCCAGTGCCAAATTTCAAAATGTTGCTGGCCTCAGGTCAGTTGTCACTAATTTGCATTACTGCACCAGCAGGGCAGAAACAACGGAGGAATGTTCCTGCCCCATTTGGACCCTCACTGTGGGATAAGATGAGAGGGGATGCAGGATCCGAGGGTCAGTTTAGAGACATGGGTTGAAGAGGTGGGCAGGTCTAGAAGGGGGTCCAGACTTGTGACTCTATTTTTATTTCCTTTATGTTTTTCTATTTCAAATAAAAGACACATTTTTCAGTGAACATTCCTACATACAGCCTGTTCAACTCCTTCTGATACCTCCATTATAGCTCTGAGCATGAAATTCTATCCACATCACTAACTATTGTCCAAACTGTCTAATCAGTTCACTGTATTATATATTTGTTTTTAATCTAATTCTTAGCTATTCTAACAAATACATTTATAGAAGCATGCTAAGAGAATTAAAAACATAACCCCCAATAGATAGTTTCTACTGCAAAAATTTAACCTTGATTGCCTAGAAAGCCAAAATTCATGTTGTTCTCAGCTAACCAAGTATACTGTCAATTAAATCAGAAGTCAAGCTATTAAACAAAAGCCTTCCAGTGCCAGCAGTTTATGTTCCAGTCAGTACTTAAACGTGAAATTGATGACAGAGAATTTCTGGATCTCAGTCTTACTGACTTTGAGGTCTCTTCTGTACTGATGAAGCAGACACCTGGCTGCTGACTCAGGAGCAGTGTTGGCGGCCAGAGAGCATGAAGAGCCCTGTCATTTCTCAACTTCATTTTTCTCAGCAATTGCTGCTAATGAAAATGGGAAACAGGAGACCAACTCTGTGTTAAGTGATTATGGGAAAAAAGATAAAAGCAGCAATTTAAGCAGTAATAACCATGAGATTTATACAGGAGAGTTCAGACTGCTTTTGATAATGGTGAATCGGGTAGTATTAGAATAGAAATATCCAGGGAAGGCTGCAATGTTATTTGACTTCTTAAATGATACTGAATGAAAGTTTTGAAAATGTAATACATATATATTTCCTTGAAGATGCAGATGACAGATGGAGAGTAAAAACAACACATATTGGGGTAGATTTTTAAAAAGTGCGCGATCGCGTACTTTTGTTTGCGCAGCAGGCGCAAACAAAAGTACGCTGGATTTTATAAGATACTCGCGTAGCCACGCGTATCTTCTAAAATCCTGGATCGGCGCCATTTTGAATACTGGCAGCAGATCGCCTTTGCCCTCACTATGTCACAAGGGCCGACCGTCGGTACCTGTGACATAGTGAGGGCAAAGGCGATCGGCGCCATTTTGAGTACTCGCATCGGACGGCCGGTGTGCAGGAGGTCGCTCCGGGACCCCCGCTGGACTTTTGGCAAGTCTTGTGGGGTCAGAAGGACCCCCAAGTTGGCCAAAAGTCCCTGGGGGTCCAACGGGGGTCCCGGAGCGACCTCCTGCACTCCAGCCGGCCGATGCCAGTACTCAAAATGGCGCCGATAGCCTTTGCCCATACTATGTCACAGGGGCTACCGGTGCCATTGGTCAGCCTCTGTCACATGGTAGGAGCACAAGATGGCGCCGATGACCATGTGACAGGGGCTGACCAATGGCACCGGTAGCCCCTGTGACAAAGGCTATCAGCGTCATGATGAAACTAGCACCGAGTGTGGGAGAGTGCAGGGGATGGTTCTCAGACTGCCCGCTGAAACACCAGGGAGTTTTGGTAAGTCTTGGGGGGGTCAGGGGAGTCAGGAGGGTGGGGGGTTGTAATTAATTTTAATTTTAGCTGGGACACGAATAGAAATCGCCGTATTAACGCATCGGGGCGCCATACGGCCGAATGCAACATATCTGCTGCCCAACGAATCCGAATCACGAATGCAACATATGGCGTCCCTCTGCACATCCCTATAACATACACACATATATGTGCATATGATATAAGATTGGCTGTATGCTCTTACATGTGTATGCAATTTTATAGAGATGCACGCATGTGGGTACAAATGCCAGCCCTATTGTATACGCGCGCCTACTCAATTACCAGTTCCCCAATCCATTCTCAGTTCACCCAGATAAAGGATAGGAGTTCCTAACCCCCCTCCCTTTTACCCTTTTACCCTTAACCCTTAAAACACCGCTAATTAGCCTTGGGTTTTTGTTTTATTACTTACACACTAACTATAGCAGAAGTAAAGTTATGTGATAGGTGACACTGGTGCATGCTTGTGTGCATAAATACTTGCACGCACATTTCATGTTACATACCCAACCACCGTGTCCCGCCCATGCCCCACCTTTTTTTTTTTGCCTTTCCTAATGTGCGCATACCAGGAGATACGTGTGTACTCAGGCACTCCTTACAGATTGTGCAGTGCACGCCAGCCAGAGATACTTGCATGCTTTGGCATGCGCATGGCCTTTATGTATATGTTTCATATATATGTTGTATATAACATACAAGTGCTAAATGTACATAACTCTGCCACTGTGCGAATTATTTGGAAATTGCTCCCATAAAGGTCCATTTTCAAACTTGTTGCATTGGGACAAAGTCTGCAGATACCTTTTATGCATCTACTTTTACTTCGAAACTTGCTGTAGTTACAATGTCTGCACAGACGTTTGCATATGGTTGTTGTGCAGGTTGATTTTCTTTGCAATTAATGCTACCGATCTGATGTCACAATCCATGTGTATTTTCTGATCCTGACTAAATCACATCCCCAAGAACACCTTCCCTAAATGTAATGTACAGAATACCATGCATACTTAAAGCTGTATTGAAAGAAAGCAATTTATAGACAGCCATTTATAGCATGTACAATACTATTTACTTTCATACATGGCCTTGGAAAATGCCCTTCCTGTGTACAAGACAATCACCTTTGTCTCTTGAAATAATAAGATGGTTTTGGAAGATACACAGCTATTAATAAGAATATCCATGGATATAAAGAGATACCCATAGGGATATCCAGCTTCTAAAAATAATTTTAATAGCAGTAAAAACGAGTAAAAAAATATTACAGTTTAATAATTGTTATTAGTTTACAAATTAGAGTTATTTATTTGACCTGGAATTCAAACTACACAATTAGGAGTCAATTTTCAAAATGTGTAACTGGCTAACATTTTGAGGCCTAGATTTATCAATATGCTATAAATATAGCAGAAATAGTGCATGTGCTAAAATAAATGCGCACAGTTATGATTCCTAAGCACATTTTTTTCCGCTGCCTAAGCTATCCAGTATATGCATTTGACTTCATTAAAGCTATTGTAACCTGCTTCCATTCCACCCCCCACCCTCCAATCCCCTCCCTCGGATTTCCTTTTTACCCCAAAAAGCCAATTCTTTCAGTTCTTACCAGTTTGATTCGCTATATTTTCCCCTTGCTTAAGTTGTATCCAAGTTTTCTTCTCCTCCTGTTCTATGTAAGACAATTTTTGTCACTGTCTGTTTATGGTTGCAATGAAAACCGGAGTGATAATTAACTCTGTTATTTGAACTTCGGTATAGAAAAAGTTATAAATAAATAAATAATAACTAATTTCCTTTGTATCATATTGGATAGGCAATTACCACGTCATGGATTGTGTCAGTGCAACGTACGTTACATCAGCACATCATGAGTCATTTTGCATGGCGCACATTGATTTATGCATGGCACATTATTTTTCTGGTTTATATATACCAGTTTCCTGCAGCTGCCTCTTTGAGGGTGTGTCAGGCATTTGGAGAGAGAAGAGGAGAATATGTGAGTTGGTGGTAATTAGTAGTTGGTTGTAGTTATTTAGCAAGTTCTGAGTGAGGGTCCTGTGGCTTGTTTCTCATTTGTTTGTCTTTCACTTTGGGGTAGATTTTAAAAATTTGCGCGATCGCGTACTTTTGTTCGCGCACCAGGCGCGAACAAAAGTACGCTGGATTTTATAAGATATGCGCGTAGCCGCGTGTATCTTATAAAATCCGGGGTCGGTGCGTGCAAGGGGGTGCACATTTGTGCAACCTGCGCGCGCCGAGCCCAGCGCACGCTGCCTGTTCCCTCCGAGGCCGCTCCGATTTCGGTGCGGCCTCGGAGGGAACTTTCCTTCGCCCTCCCCCCACCTTCCCCTACCTAACCCCCCCCCGGCCCTATCTAACCCCCCCTTACCTTTGTTGGCAGATTTACACCTGCCAAAAGCAAATGTAAATCTGCGCACGCCAGCGGGCTGCTGGCGCGCCATCACCCGACCCGGGGGCTGGTCCGGAGGACTCGACCACGACCCCAGGCTGGCGCCACACCTCCGGGCCCGCCCCCAAAATGCCACGTCATTTTGGGAACGCCCCCGATACGCCCCCTCCCCGCCCCTTTTACGAAGCCCCGGGACTTACGCGTGTCCCGGGGCTCTGCGCGCGTAAATCTGGCCGGATTTACGCACACAGGGCATTTAAAATCCGCCCCTTTGTCTATTGTCTTGATCTGTGTGTGAAAGTTTTTATTAATTTACCCTGTTTGTTCATCTGTCTTTGTGTTTGGGTGAGGTGTAGTGGTTAGGCATGACAGTGAGGGGAAGAAGGAATGGTGAGACATGAGGAGGAGTGGTGAGGTGTGGTGAGACATGGTGGTGAAGCAGAGGCAGAGTGGTGAGGCATGGTGGTGTTGAGGAGTGGAGAGGATGGTGCGTAAGATGCAGGGGGAGATAGGAGAGGAGAGGCGTGAAGAGGGGAGTGGAAGGAGGGAGAAGAAGAGGGTGGATGAGATCAGGAGTGCTATGGGAAGGAGGAGGAGGAGTAGGAGTAGAGACAGGTACAGTAGTAGGGATAGGGAAGGAGAAGGAGAAGGGCTAGGATGAGGTAGGAGAGGGAAGGGGCTAGACAGGCAAGTCCGGTGGAAGGAAGACAACAGGCTAGGGATAGCAGAGAGAGCAGAGGGGAGGGGAGTTTTTAGGGCAGGTGCAGGAGGAGTGTGGAAGGGAGGGGAGAGGGAAGTGGGAATGAGAGTCAGGAAAGGGAGGACACCTCTCTGGAAGGGGAAGTGGCACCCCATTCTGGCAGCCAGGCAGCAGGGGGCTTCATCTAAAGGCGTTTGAAGTTCACCCCAGAGGACAATGAGATAATCATTGCTGGGGTCCTGGAACATTATGCCATGCTCTTCGGCAACCATGCAACCAAGACCTTGAGGGCATCTAAGGGCCAGATTTGGCGCACCATTGCCCAGGCTATCAAAAGGCACAGTGGTGTGAAATGCAGTGGGGAGCAGGTGGCCCACAGGTGCCAGGACATAAAGGCGCAGTTGAAGAGAAAGTTGGCGAACCGCAACAAATACATATGGCAGACCGGTGGAGTAGCCCCTTATCCAATTGTGCTCACCCCCCATGGAGGACTACCTCGTCCAATGGCTGGAATCAGGTGTATTTGAGGGCATAGATACCACGCAATCCAGAGCCAATAAGTTCACTTGACCTGTAAATTGCAAGGCTGCTACAGTTGTGCACATCTTTTGGCATAAGATGCTCAGATTGTTTGACATGTAAAGTGTGCATCTCATGCCAAACAGTGCATGTGTGTACCTCTTGTCTTTTTTTACTTATGTCTTTTTCTTTGTTTCCAGAACTCTGGCCCATGATTCTTCCAGTCCCAGCCATCAAGCCAGAGGTACCAGCAGTGAAGCCCCAGGGACCAGCTGCACAGCAGAATTGTTCTGTGCCCCCTTGTGTATGGACACACAGACATAGTTCAGCAAAGTGGAGGAGGAAGAGCAGCAGCCTGCTCAGCATACCCAGATCCTAGGAGTCCTTGGTGCAGCAAGCCTCTGAATGTGAGATTAAACATATCTGCATTCATGGAGTAACCCAGCCTGCAAAGGGACACACGTGAGCCAGCGCAACCTCGCTCCAGCACATCACATGGCCAGCATGAGGCAGCAGGTACTGAGCCGGAACAGCCCGCCAGCCCCGTCATGCCACTTCTGGAGGCCCAATCCTCAGCTTCGGCCATGATGAGCGCACACAACACCAGCATCAGCTCAAGAACCAGTCTGGCACCAGCCATGGCACCGACAGAGGCCTCAATGCACGAGCAGCTGGACCGGCTGGAAAGAAGCCATGGTATCTACCCTTCACCACATTCAGGCAGAGCTAGTGCCAGGGATGTGAATGGGCAGACTCAGGCCCTGCATAACCAGATGGCAGCCCGCTTACAAGCTCTCACCACAGTGGCTACCTGATTCTATAACCTCACCAGTGACCTGACCCAGATTCTGCAACGAATACCGGAGCCTCCATCTATACCTTCCCCAGAATCCCATGAATCCATGCAGCAGTCCCCAGCCCAAGAGGTGATTTAGGGGTAGGCCCCTAAAGACATGCCACCCCCAAGTGGCAAGCCACAGTGTGGCAAAGGTCCACGAAGGATCGGAACTGCTGTCCTGTAATGCCTAAGGTCAAGACTTGTTGAACAAGCCTGGCCGGGCTTCTGGATAGAGTTCCTGTGCTGGCTAGATGGAAGAAGCCTACTGGGCCCATCCTGACTACAGCGTTTCTGTGATGACTAGATGATGGGGATGGTCTACTGTTTGCCAGTGTTGTCCTGTTATCTAGTTCTAATGCTCTCCTCAATTCTCTGCTGTACTCCAGCCTTCTTGATGCCATTTCCAGTCACAGTCCAGTGGCTGTCTCTTCTCATCATGTCTCATTTCCTGCTCCTGATACTAGTACCTCATCTCATCTCATCCTGCTGCTGCCTCCATGCTGGTATCTCATCTCATCTCATCCTGCTGCTGCCTCCATGCTGGTATCTCATCTCATCTCATCCTGCTGCTGCCTCCATGCTACTGTGTCTTCTCCTGGGGCTCCTTCCTTCATGCTGCACTCTCCAGTCCTGGTCCTCAGCCTCCATGCTGTGCTCTCCAGACCTGGTCCCCAGCCTCCATGCTGCATTCTCCAGTCCTGGTCCTGGTGCCTGCTACTTAATCTTTGCTCTCTTGGCCCATAGGCTGTCCCCGTGAATGCACTCTTTCAACATGGACTGTTTAGGATCTTTTGGTTAACATCACATAGTTGTGCTATGATCAGCTCTAACATTACAGCTATACTGTAGCTATTGAGTTGCCAGTTCCGCTTTCTATGTTCTTTGCTGTAATCATGATTGTGGAAAAGGACAAGATGCTAATACTGTTTAAGTAATGTTGCCATTTATAACAATGTATGTAGAGGTCTACACTCTATGTGCTGTTCATTTCGATGACAATGTCATTTGCAATTATATATCTTGTCCTTGTAGAATGTGATTACTAGGGATGTGCAGAGGGACGCCATACGTTGCATTCGGGATTCGGATTTGTCGGGGGGGGGGCAGATACGTTGCATTCGGCCGTATGGCGCCTGATCCATTAATATGTCCATTTTGATTTGTTCCCCCACTAAAATTAAATTAATTACAACCCCCCACCCTCTTGACCCCTCCAAGACTTACCAAAACTTCCTGATGGTCCAGCGGGGGTCCAGGAGCCATCCCCTGCACTCACACCCTCGGTGCTGGTTTCAAAATGGCGCCGATAGCCTTTGACCTACTATGTCACAGGGGCTACCGGTGCCATTGGTCAGCCCCTGTCACATGGCCATCGGTGCCATCTTGTGCTTCTACCATGTGACAGGGGCTAACCAATGGCACCGGTAGCCCCTGTGACATAGTATGGGCAATCTGTCCCCTAAAATCAACTGCAGAAATATGCCACCACTTCTATGTATGCACACCAAACATATCAAGCTACATATGGCAGCACCTTTGTAGGCATAACCTGCCAGCGTATACACCTGGCAGAGAAAGGTGCAAAAGATGTGGCCTGGTGTGTCAACCTCTATATGGAGTGTTCAGGACCTGTTCTACAGAAAGGAGGGTAAGTAAGTCTTTTCTGAAAAGATGGTCTCCACCTTAACCAGAGTAGAGCCAGGCTGCTAGCACTAACCTTTAAAAAGGGGATCGCACAGCTTTTAAACTAGATCAAGGGGGGAAAGCTGATAATCACTAAGAAGCGTATGGTTCTGCATGATATATCTTTGAAGAATACTAAGAGAACAAGAAAAATAAAGCATTCCAGTAGAGAGGTTGCAACAAATGCCAAAGGGGACCATGTGCCTTTAAATAAAATGCAGAAAGATTCCAAATTATCCCTAACAACTGAGGAGCAGGTTGTTAATACAAATAAGAAACTTAATTTGAAATGTCTATATACAATTGTTAGAAGTCTAAAAATTAAGATGGGAGAGTTAAGAGTGTATAGCATTTGATAAAGAGGTAGATATAATCGACATTTCAGACACCTGGTGGAAGGAAGATAACCAATGGGTCACGGTGATACCAGGTACAAATTATATCAAAATGATAGGATGGATCAAATTGGTGGAGGGGTGGAACTATATGTTAAAGAGAGTATTAAGTCAAACAGGATAAAAGATTTGCAGGAAACAAACACAATGTTGAATCTTTATGGATAGAAATTCCAGGTGAAAAAGGGAATACAATATTAATGGGGATGTATTTCTGTCCACTTGCGAATGCCCGTTCTCCCAGCGCGCGCACCAGCCACTCGCCAGTGCGCGTGATTCTGTATTTAAATTAGGCCCGGCGGTAAAAACGGGCAAAAGGAGCGGCGGCTGTCAGCAGGTTTGACAGCCGCCGCTCAATTTTGCCGGCATTGGTTCTTGAGCCCACTGACAGCTACGGGCTCGGAAACCGGACGCCGGCAAAATTGAGCATCCGGTTTTCAGCCTGACAGCTGCGGGCCGAATTCAATTTTTTTTTTTTTAACTTTTTTTACTCTTCTGGACCTCCGACTTAATATCGCCATGATATTAAGTTGGAGGGTGCACAGAAAAGCAGTTTTTACTGCTTTTCTGTGCACTTTCCCGGTGCCGGAAGAAATTAGTGCCTACCTTTGGGTCGGCACTAATTTCTGAAAGTAAAATGTGCGGCTTGGCTGCACATTTTACTTTCTGTATCCCGCGTGCATACCTAATAGGGCCATCAACATGCATTTGCATGTTGAGGGCGCTATTAGGTGCCGCGGGTTGGACGCGCCTTTTCCTCCCCTTACTGAATAAGGGGTAAGGGAAAACACGCACAGCAGCACAGTAATAATGGGTGATTTCAATTACCCCAGTACTGACTGGGTGAATGTCAGATCAGGACATTCTAGGGAAGTAAAATTCCTAGATGAAATAAATGTCTGCATCATGGAGCAGCTAGTACAAGAACCAACAAGAAGGGAAACAATTTTAAACCTAGTCCTTAGTGGAACACAGGATTTGATGTGAGAAGTAACAGTGTGGGAGCCACATGGCAATAGTGATCCACTGGTGTTCTAAGGGTTTGGCATACACTTAGCTTCTTGCTGCTGATTTCCAGCCTAATCAGCTAAGTTTAGTTGGTCAGCTTTAGCTGTACAAATTGTGGCCCTAAATCATCCAACTAGCTTTAGGGATAGTTCAAAAACCTACCTGGTTAGTTTTGGCTCAAAATTCACTTAAATAAGGTTCTAGTCTAAAAGGTAATAGTTATCTTGCTCAGGTAACATGTCTTTGAAAATTGACCCCCTAGAAGTCTACTGTGCTTTACCTTGCATAGGATTGTGATTAAAAGTATCACACTACCACCAAAATCCAATAGGACATTCTCCAAATCTTTTGCATGAAATTTTAATCACAGAAGCATGATAGCTAAATCAAAAACAATGAGTCTACTACAGTTTATTTAAGAGAGATTCACATACACACTGCACCTTACATTTGTGCATGAGTGATGGGACTTAAATTGAAATATAGTAAGGTGAAGACAGATAAGGACAATTGGATCACACATTCTTCAATGGGTGATATGTACCTACTTGGATATATGACATTATTAATATAACAATAAATGAATGTCTGTTTTACCACACAGAAAGGAAGAGAAGTGAGAGATGCTGGTGCAGTCAGATGTTTCTCTTTGTCTTAATTTATAGATCTATAAAATTATTCACAGATATATAGTATATATATATATATATATATATATATATATATATATATATATACCGGTATATATTTTTTTTTCCCCATGAATTTCTCTGCATGGATTGCTTGATTTGTTTCATTCTTGTGAAAAAAATGAATTAAAAAAAACAAACAAACAACAAATGGCCAAAAAATGAAAACTAGGCCTCTCTCTCACCCTCCAGGAAAAATGCCGGGGCCAGAATATATACACTGTATATAATGTGTCCATACTTGTGTGCATACACCCACATTTATGTATTTGATATCCTGACTTTACATGTCAAACTCAACACAAGTAACAATAGAAAAAACAAACAGGATAATAGGCAAACTACACATAGTATAGAAACAAATAAAGCACACAGTAATGGTAATTAGGGATGTACAAGGGAAAAAATATTTTCGTTTTTGGAAGGTTTGTTTTCCCCATGAATTTCTCTGCATGGATTGCTTGATTTGTTTCATTCTTGTGAAAAAAATGAATTAAAAAAAAAAAAACCAACAACAAATGGCCAAAAAATGAAAACTAGGCCTCTCTCTCACCCTCCTGGAAAAAGGCCGGGGCCAGAATCCTCCCTGGCATCCTCTCTTGTGATCCAGTGGGGATGCATCGGTTAGGACTATGCCAAAACCTTGAACATATGTTTGCCGAGGCTGTAGTAGGTTGCTTCGATTTTGGCCTACTCAAGGCTGACACCTTGGCCTAGGCCAGAGCCCCGACCCAGGCCTGATGTAGCGGCCCAACTTGGAGGCCTGGTGCCAAAACTGGAACCATGGCCTGGTCCCAGGCTTGATGCCACGACCCGACATGAAGGTCGGGTCCCAACACAATGACATTTATTGAAGCCAGGGAGTGGACCGAGGACTGATGCCATGACCCGATCTGGAGGCCAGATCCTGACCCCTAGGCCAGGGCCTGGACCCAGTCCCAATGCTATAACCAGACCTGGAGACCAGGTCCCAATGCTGAGACCTCAGCCCAGACCCAGGCCCAACACTGCTGCCCAGCATTGAGACCCGGTCATGACTCAAGAGCCTTGGCATAGGTGAGAGCTCAGACCCAGGACTGACACAGTGACCCAACCTGAAGGACAGGTCTTGATGCCAGGGCCTCAGCCTGGACCCAGGATGGATGCTGCGACCCACCCTGGAGGCCAGGATCTGATGCCTGGGCCTTGGCCTAGGCCAGAGACTGAGCCCAGGCTTGAAACTGTTATGGTTTTGAGGTGTTGGAGTGGATTCTTGGGTACTGCGGTGATGGCCACTCCCACGGGGAGGAGCCCCATGAGGAACCACAGTAAGAACATAAGAACATGCTATACTGGGTCAGACCAAGGATCCATCAAGCCCAGCATCCTGTTTCCAACAGTGGCTAATCCAGGCGATAAGAACCTGACTCTATAGGCTAGAGTCTATACATGCAGACACAGTGAATTTGTATTTATTATATAGCTTGATGGTACTGTCCGGGGAGTGGACAAAAAAGAGGTAACCCACTAGAAGCAGTCCAGGGGTCCTCAGCAGAGGAGACCAGTCCCACACTCGAGTAGATGATAGGCAAGGCAGGGTAGCCAAGGAAGTATTCCGGATGAAGACTCCCAGTGCTGAAGCTGAAGGTGAGACAGACTGACAGGGTTAGTACTCACTGAAGTAGGTAACTGTATTGATGAAGATCAAGGCAGGCAGAAGTAGTTCAGTAGTAGGCACCAGAGTAGGGAGAGCAAGCCCTCGAGGAGCGAGTACCCGATATCCCAGATAGGTACCTGAAAGAGAGCATAAGGGCCCCCAGGGAGCGGGTATCCAAGTTAGCGATGAATTACCCTGAAGGGCAAAGAGAGAGCTTCCTGCGGCAGCTAGGAAGCGGCAGAGCAGCTTAGACCAGAGGCAGTCCAATCCTTGCTAACTCAGTTTGTTAGCAAATGAAGGGCAGGCTAAATACCAGGATGTGATGACGTCACTCGGAGGGGATGCCCCCGAGGTTCCCACCATGACGTGGATAAAGACGTGGGTGGCATGTGCACGTGTACCCTAGGAGGCCCTCAGGAAAATCATGGTGAACACCATCGCCATTGCCGTTCTGGGGACGCCAGAGAGAGCGGCATGAAGATGCAGCAGCAGTCATCTTCCCAAGGCTTGAGGAGAGAGAAGGAAGAAAGGTGAGGCACAGAGGTCGAAGCCATCTGAGACAGGACGCAACAGAAATCATGACCTGATGGGTTGATTGGCTTGGGTCCCAATGTCGGGACCTCGGCCCAGACCAGCCCAACACCATGACCTGACGCTGGGGACTTGGCCTAGGCCAGGGCCTGGACCCAGGTCCAACACTGCGACTTGAGCCAAAGGCCAGGTCGAGACACCAGAGCCTAGGCCTGGACCCAGGCCCGATGCTTCTCTTCTCATATCTTCTTCTTTCCTTGGGGTTTTGATGCCAAATGATGGCGGCTGCTGGGGTCACACCAGAGTTAATTAACTCCGGGGCATTCACCCAGCAGATGGTACCATTTTGATGTATGGCATTGTATGGCATTGCTCTACTTCAAAATAGCACCATTCACTGGTGTGAATGTGCAGAATTAAACTCTGGTGTGACCCCAGCAACACCATCATTTGGCATTGAAACGTGAAAGAAAGAAAGAAGAAGCCCCAAGAAGAGGAGCTTCCAAGCCTGGGTCTGACCCTGGGCCAAGGTTGAGGCATCAGGGAGGCCCCAGAATTGGGCCTGGGATGGACCTATTGGGACCTGGCCTCCTGGACAGCCTTTGTCAGATTACTGAACGGATCAATTAAGTATTGGATTTTTTTTTTTTTTTTTTACATTTTTGGGAGTCTTGGCCAAGACTCTGTTCTCAGCCCATACCTCATCTGAGATCCCAGCATCATGTTGGGCCTAAACCATGACCCCTGCTTTTGGCATCAGCCTATGTCCTAGGCAAAGCCCTGGCTTTGGCCCTAGGCCAAGACCCTGGTGTTATGCTCGGGCATAGGTTGAGACCCCTGCTTTGGGCCTTGGCCTATACCTTAAGTGAGGCCCCAGTTTAGAGCCTTGACCTCTGCTTGATGCATTAGTTTAAAACAAAACAAACAAATAAGGTTTTTCATTCTGGGGTGGCCCCTGATTAGGTTCACAGACACCTGGATGAAACAAATTAGCCTTATTCATCATGTTTTCACTTTTGTTTTAAATGAATGCACATCTCTAGTAGTATTACAAATTGAATAAGATCAACAGACCCCTTTTTCCTGAGTTATGCACCTGTCTTTGTTAATTCTCAGTATCCTGAACTCATAACCAAAATTTAACCCTCTTATGAAATGTAAGATAACACAGGTCCTGCTTTATCTGCAATAAGATTTTATTTCATGAAATTGATACAAAAAAGCAAGAAGCTTTTTGGCATGTTGGTAGCAGTCTTGCCAGCATACCAGACAACATCACTGCAGGAGGTCGTTCAGCGAGGTCCGGAACCCTCGCGAGATTTCCGGACCTCGCTGAACGACCTCCTGCAGTCGATCTCCTGCCGGCGCCATTTTCCGTATGGAAAACGATTCGCGGCAGGAAATCGCTCCTTGACCCCTGCTGGACCCCCAGGAACTTTTGGCCAGCTTGGGGGGGCCTCCTGACCCCCACAAAACTTGCCAAAAGTCCAGCGGGGGTCCGGAACGACCTCTTGCGTCGAATCATTTTCGTCTATGGCCGCCGCCATTTTGCGGCAGCCATTTTGAAAAATGGCGCCGGCTGAAGACCTCACGATCTAGTGTGCCGGTTTTCGTGCTCTCCCCCTTCCCCCGATTTAGCCACGGACCGCCGCTACGGAGGACTCCCAGGTAATTTAATGCATTTGGGGGGGGGGTTCGGGAGGGTGGGGGATTTAATTTAAAGGGGCGGGGGTGGGTTTTAGGGGGTTTTAGTGTGCCGGTTTTCCTGCCCTCCCCCTTCCCCCGATTTAGGATTTTTTGACGATAAATCGGGGGAATTGGTATTGTATCGTGGCCCTAACGATTTTTGACGATTTAAAATATATCGGACGATATTTTAAATCGTCAAAAAACGATTCACATCCCTAATACACATAGGTTAATTTATATTAAGTTACACCTCCTCTTTGGAGGAGTCTGTGTATCTTTCTCCTTATTAGAATACTTGCTGTTGTGTCTTGGAGTAATTGCAATCACCTAATCACCATCTGTGGTATGACCTAATATAGGGAGTTTCAGTAATATATGTTATAGATGAGTGGCTAATAGTGGCCAAGGCATCCTTAACTAAGTATCATCTCAGCAGAGGTATCTGCTGAGATCATGTTTAGTAATTCACATAAAGTAATTCTGGAGCACTGAGGTCACCTGTGGCTTCATAGAGAAGAAAGAGTCTAATAAGACTCCTAAACTCTGCACTACTTCACTAGGTGGTAACTTAACTCCCAAGATGGATGACTTGACCTCTAATGATCTATCTGTCCTTGATATCCATAGCATCTCAGTTTTGTTGGGATTCTGCCTCTATATGAGTCTCTAACCAATATGCTCCTACTGTGTCTAGACATGCTGCCACTTTTCTTACTCTGTCCCTCCTCCACATAGATCCTGCTACACCCTCACCCGGAGCAGAAAATCACAACAGAAAAGTGCCTACCTGCCTACTTTTCACAGTGGGTGATGCCAGTGAGCACTACTGAAGCAGCAGGCCAGGCAACCAAACAGATTTTCACTAAAATTCATGAAGTGACCTGTGAGATCAGAACACAATTAACACTGTCCTCTCAGAAGAAAGTCTGAGAAGAAATGTTGCAGCATTGTCTACCCCACACATGCCCAAACTGCAGGATCAGCATCCCTGTATCCAGAGAGCAGTGATAGGCTGGAATTGATAAAAGCTTCACTCTGATATATTGCCTCTGAGGTCTACTTGCCAACAAGTCCAGCCCAGTGCCCACCAATCTATCACAAGGCAGTGACATTATACATGACTCACAGGGAAGGGTTAGTTGCTAAGCCAACCCATTTCTGTTGGTTTATGATTTGTGACTTACCAATAGTACAGAAATACAAAGCAAAAGCACATGCTTTTTTGTCAAAGAAATTGCTATAGTATTTTGATAATATTTATGGAAACATATTTTCCCAATTTGAAATATAAGATGAGAAAATGAAAGCAAAAGGAAGCTTAATAAATACCAAGGTAACTTGTTAAAGAAGCAGTTGCCAACAGGATCTTTTGATATTGCATCAAACTTTAAATCTTTGCTCTTTCTAACTATGGCAGCATCAGTGAAACAGCATGCAAAGTATTGTTACTTCTAAGGCATTGAAGACATTGCTTGAACTGAATTCAATATGTTTATACATCCATGGATGTATATAGTTTACCAAATGTTCAGTGTCCTATTGATTTTTCTTTTAATGCCTGTAAACAAGTTCTTCACAGTCAAAATTATCGTAGATTTACAGGAACTAGAGAGACAACATTGATAAAATTCTTTGTATCTACAAGATTAACAGCATTCCAACCTTTATACTCATTGGAGAAAATAAGAGATATATCTTTTCTGTAATTGTTTATCTGATTGGTTCAGGAAAGTAATCAATGCTTCAAACACAGATCACAATTATTCAATGAACCATTATAGATTTTCAATGTCAATATGTTTGATAGAAAATTATGTTGATTTAATTTTGTAGCTTTAATATTGACAATAATAAATCAAACTTTAGGAATCTCATTCATACTAGGTTGCGGTACATGGGATGGGGGTGGGGGGGGGTTATTATCCTGGTGCCAGTGACAGCACTCACATGGCATCCTCCACTATCCCCTCTAGGTCCCTGAAACTTGAAATCTCTGGCAGGAAAAATTCCAGCTGGAATTGTGCATGGAATTGCCCATGCCTACCTGCCCACCTTTCAGTGACAAATATATGCACCTTCCAGGTTCTTCAAAGCAGATTACATTCAGGATCTGTAGGTATTTCCATATCCACCGAGGGCTTTCAATCAATGGAGGTACATTTCAAAAGATTTTACATGCATAAATGGACTTTGTGTGTGTTAATGGGCTTTTGAAAATTGCCACTTTTACACCTGTAATGCCTTTGACATTTTACTCCATAGGGCTGAATTTTCAAAAGGTTTTTTATGTACACAAATGGGCTATAGAAAATTGCTGTTTTTACCTGTGCAATTCATTTGAAAGGTTGCTCTTAAATTTGTACCTGATCAATGCAGGACAAAGTGACTAGCACAAGATCACAAGAAGCAGCAGCAGGATTTGAACCCTGACAGCTTTGATTCACAACCTGCTGCTTTAACCACTAGGCTTCTGAGAATTACTACATCCCTTTTCTTAAGATGAAATGTATCTAAAGTGGTTTACAGCATATTAGAATAACAAGACATAAACAGAGGTCAATTGCAGCTTTTCAATAAAAAGGTGTATATATAATTAGGATAGAAAAAAAAAAGAAATTACATTTCAACTTGGCAATAAAAAGCTGCACTGTAAGACTTAATAAATCAACTTTTTGTCAATAACATAGCAGAGGTGCTAGTGACTAACTCAGAAAATAAATAACAGAGAAGCAAAAATATTTGTGTACAGCAGCATGGTTATGGCATTTATGGTGATGCTTGGCAGTTTCTGTAGCCAGTTCAGCATCCTTTAGCTATGGGTTGGGCACTGAAAGCTTGATAGAAAAGCCAGGCTTTCATTTGCTTCCAGAAATGAGAGTAGCTATTTATTTGTTGGAGTTCTTCTGGGAGCGAGTTTCAGGGGGCAGCTGCTGCTCTTATGAAGGATCTGTTGCAGGTATTTGTTCTTTAGATTTCTTTAGATGATGGAATTGACATTGAGGACCCGACTGAGGATTTTACTGGTCTGGAGGTCATGTATAAGGGTAGTCTTTCACACATGTACATAGGTGTGTCTCCTCTTACAGCCATGAATATCAATGTCAAAGTTTTGAATTTCATTCTGTATGGTACTGGTAATCTGTGAAGTTTGTGTAGGACTGGTATGATGTGGCCAAGTGGTTTGCTTCTTTTTTTCAGTCGTGCAACAGAATTTTGATTCATCTGAAGTTTGCAGAGCGCATTTATCTGTTACATCATTTTTACAGTGCATTGTAGTAGTCCAGCTATGCAGTTACCATACCATGAACCACTGTAAGTTTGACTTATCAGTAATGGGGATAGTTCTTTACTGTTGCCTGGATTTGCAAGAGCATTGTAAGTTTCAAGTCCAATAGTTTATTTTATTTATTTAAGTGTTTTTATATATCGGGATATGTTGGGAACATAATCTCGGTTTACAGGCAACTAAAACAGCAAGGAGCTTTACAGGGAACAAGTAACCATGTGTAACAAAGTGTAACAATGGGATACTGTATATTGGGTAGGTTAACTGCGGGGGAGGGGAGAGAATTTACAGGGGGGGGGTATAAACAGTATAGGGAAAATTAACTGCAAAAGGAGGAAGGAATTTACAGGGGGACTGAGTATATGCATGGATCATATCAAAGGGGCATTTTGGCCTGGCTTATTTACAGGGTGGAGGTTAAGGTTTGTGGGTTTGTGGACCCTTGGACCGAGGTGAGAGTTGTTGCCACCTGTGAAGAGGAGCCCCATAGATCCACACCAACGGGAGGCAAGGTCACAGCGGAGAGATCTGGGTGAAACTGTGAGGAGGTCCCGAGGAGCGGGATAAGGGACACAGCAGGAGGGATCCCCTGAGGGAGTAGGCAGGCTGGAGGTCAGTACCTGGGTGGAGACCCCCCAAAGGCGATGGCGCTAGGCAGGCCTGTGGAGGGGGAGCACGCAGCAGGTGTTCCGGAGAGACAACCTCGAGGGGTGGAGCTGAACAGCAAAGGAGGTACTGATGCGATGACATAGGCCAACCAGTGGAGTGGGGAAGCCCAAGTCGGTCTCCAGATGATGATGTAGAACAGCCAGAGGAGCAGGAGATCCAGACAGACCCAAGAGCAGATCGTAGATACTACACCGAGGAGCGGGGAAGCACAGACAGTCTCTATATAGCATGTAGACACTGCCCCAAGGAGCGGGGAATCACAGGCAATCTCTGCATAGAACATAGGCACAGCCCCAAGGAGCAGGGAAGCCCAGAGGTAGAACTCCCAGGTGGTGAAGGTGTTCCCAGAGGTGGCCACGAGGAGCGGGGAGCCAGCAAGCTAGAACCTCTGGAAGGCGCAGGGCAGCCCGAGGAGCGGGTATCAGGCAGGGTCCAGAGTCCAAGAAGGTCCGGTAGCATCACCATAGGAAGCACAGAGAAAGGAACTCGCAGACTAGTAATGGAACTCGTTGCCAAGTCGGCTACCTGAGGGCGAGGGTGGAGCTTAAAAACTCTGATCCTGTGCCATCATCAATCAGGGACGCCCCCGAGGTTCCCGCCGAAGAGGCTTCAAAGGAGGGCCCAGTGGCGCGCGCGTGCCTTGAAGGGTCTGGAGTTGGCGTGGACGGCAGTGGTATCTAGACCGCCATGAGGGTCACACCCTCTAGATCCCGCTGCCACCCACGCCAACTCCAGACCCTTCAAGGCGCGCGCGTGCCACTGGGCCCTCCTTTGAATCCTCTTCGGCGGGAACCTCGGGGGCGTCCCTGATTGATGATGGCACAGGATCAGAGTTTTTAAGCTCCACCCTCGCCCTCAGGTAGCCGACTTGGCAATGAGTTCCATTAGTAGTCTGCGAGTTCCTTTGTGCTTCCTATGGTGATGCTACCGGACCTTCTTGGACTCTGGACCCTGCCTGATACCCGCTCTTCGGGCTGCCCTGCGCCTTCCAGAGGTTCTTGAAGGGTCTGGAGTTGGCGTGGGTGGCAGCGGTATCTAGACCGCCATGAGGCGCCATGAGGAACGCAGTGGTAGAGACTAGCCCGTGCTGTGAGCAGGCCTGGAGAGGGAAGCAGGACGGTGCAGGACATGAGTAGTCGCGGTCGCAGCCATCTGCAACCGACAGTCATAATAAATAGGACTCCGAGGTTTTTGACCTGTATTTTTAGTGGGCGCTCATAAGTTCTGAATGAGATCTTCAGGTCAGAAACTTGTCTACCTATGCTTTGTATCCAGAGATTCTCCATTTTGTTGGGATTCAGATGAAATTTGCTATTTTTTGTAAATTCTTGGATGACCATAAAGCATGTGTTTTGCTTGCTGATAGCTGTTCGAGGGTTTAAGTCCATTGGTAGCATAAGCTGGACATTGCACGCATAGATATAGGCTTTTATATCAAAGGTTCAGATCAGTTGCACCAGTGGTTTGAGGTATATGTTAAATAATATTGGTGATAGTATGGAGACTTGGAGGACCCCACAGTTTAAAATCCAGGGTACTGAATTGTTGCCTGCCTGACAGAAATGAAATGAACCAGGTTAGAACCTTGCCACTTAGTCTGGCTTCTGCTAGTCAACATAACATGATATTATGATTTATGGTATCAAATGCTGCAGAGAATCCCAAAACCAGCAGGACTGCTGCCTGGTTCCTATCATGATTTCTAAATAGATCATCCAGCAGGGCTATGAGGGCAATCTTTGCTTCATGGCCTTTTCTGAATTCAGATTGATACATGTTCAGCCAGTTTTATTTTTTCTGCTAGCCAGTCTCTCACTGAAGATACTCTCTTAAAGTTATCTGGGTAACCCACTATAGCCAAATAGTTTTAAAGGTATCCAGGTAAGTTTAACTGGATACCTTTAAACCTAGCAAGCTCTATTGAGAATATAGCCTGGTAACTGAAAAAAACCCAAAAAAAACAAAGAACGGGATAAGAATGGATTTCCACAAGTTTACCTTAATAAAGGTTTATGGATTTCTCCTACAGGAACTTGTCCAAATCTTTTTAAAACTTAGCTACACAAACAGATTTTACCACATCCTCCAGCAATGAGTTCCAGAGCTTAATCATGTGTTGAGTATAAAAATATTTATCCTCTTTTTTTAATTATACTACTTGTTAACTTCATTGTGTGTCTCCTAATCTTTATACTTTTTGAAAAAGTAAACAACTTGTGACCTGACTTTGCTTGATACTAACAGGTTAATGAAATATAGTGCGCTTGGCTGAGCGCACTGCTTTATACATGCTTGGACCCGCGCTTTTGACGTGCGTCCAAAACCCCTCATGCAATAAGAGGATTAGCATGACCAAAACATACATCCAAACCAGCGTGTAGCTAATAGCGCTCATAACATGTAAATTCATGTTGATGAGTCTATTATCTATTCCCCGATGCAAAAAAAAAGTGCACCTGACGCACATTTTTACTCTCACAAATTAACGCCTGCACCAGAGCAGGTATTAATTCTTGAGGAGACCCAAAAGTTAACAGAAAAGCAGAAAATACTGCTTTTCTGTAGTTTCTTTGACTTAATATCTTAGCGATATTACGTTGGAAGAACCGAGAAAAGGAGAACGGGTAAAAAATAAAATGTCGTCGGTGGTCAGGTTAGGAAAAGGATGCTCAATTACCAAGTCTCCATTTTCCTAACCCATGACTGTGCACAGGTTAGGAAAACGGATTCTAGTAAAACTGAGCGTCCATTTTTCTAACCCTCTGACCGCCCCCTCTCCCTGGTGCCCCATGCTAAGGAAGGGCTAGGGTTGCACAATTTTCCCTAGCGTCTCCTTTTTTACCACAGCAGCCTATTTAAATATTAAATTGAGTGCCTGGGAGAGGTGAATTGGCTCATGTTAAGAGAGCAGGCACTCAATCATGAGCACCCGTTTAACTCACACCAATATTGCATCAGCCTGTTTGTTTTGCTCTATTCGTCTATCATAGCAGGGAGTGGGCATTTCCTGGATCTTCCTTTGTCTTATCCCCACCTTTTTGTTGGAAGCTTTAGGGGATTTTCAATTTCCCCAGAGCACATGATTTGGGTATTTGCCAGGATGAGGGAAGGTTTCTCTCCTTTGCAGTGGTGGAGATGCAGGGAGTAGTTCTTGGAGATTAGAGGATTTTGCTATTTTTGGATTTTGAGTGTTACCAATTTTTGACAGAAGGGATTTGCCCAGCATCTGGAATTCTGGGCTCTGGTTCTTTTTTCCGTTGCTAAGAGACTGAAGCAAGAGATGATAGGGATAAGACATGGCTCTTGAGCATCGGTATATCAAAAAAATTTAAATAAATAAATAAATGTGCAGATGGATGCCATGCATTGCATTTGGGATTCGTATTCGTTGGGGGGCAGATATGTTGCATTCGGCAAGGGGGGCCCCTGATAGGGGTGTGCATTCGGATTGACCGCATTAGTAAAACGCAACTCATATTTTTTTTTTACTTAAAAAATTGATTCGACATAAACGATCGGATTTCCCACATATCGAACATAGATATGTTCGATATGTGGGAAATCGCGATTGTTGAGCCAAAATAAAAATTTAAACCCCCTCACCCTCCTTAATCCCCCCCCCCAGACTTACCACAACTCCCTGGTGATCGAGCGAGGAGTGAGGACGCCATTTCTGCAATCCTTGGCGAGAAGCATGTGACGTCGGCGGCACGTCGAGTGACGCCGGCGTCATGTGATTCCCGGCTCGTTCGCGCCGGACGGCTCGTTCGGCCCAAAAAGAACTTTTGGCCAGCTTGGGGGGGTCAGGAGGCCCCCCCAAGCTGGCCAAAAGTTCTTTTTGGGCCGAACGAGCCGTCCGGCGCGAACTTGCCGGGAATCACGTGGCGCCGCGTCACTGTGACGCCGCGTCTGAGTGACGCGGCGCCACGTGATTCCCGGCAAGTTCGCGCCGGACGGCTCGTTCGGCCCAAAAAGAACTTTTGGCCAGCTTGAGGGGGTCAGGAGGCCCCCCCAAGCTGGCCAAAAGTTCTTTTTGGGCCGAACGAGCCGTCCGGGGCGAACTCGCCGGGAATCACGTGACGCCGCGTCACTCGACGTGCCACCGACGTCACATGCTTCTCGCCAAGGATTGCAGAAATGACGTCCTCACTCCTCGCTCGATCACCAGGGAGTTGTGGTAAGTCTGGGGGGGGGGATTAAGGAGGGTGAGGGGGTTTAAATTTTTTTTTTGCACATATGTACATATACCCAACTCATTGGATTTTTTTTATGTCCATATTGGCCGCAAGTGGGACCCCCTTTCGGACATAAAAAATATGAACATAAAATTTTGCTCTGCACATCCCTAGCCCCTGATACTTTTATGCGTTAATTCTTATTTGTTTCCCGGCTAAAACTGAATTAACTACAACCCCCCACCCTTTTGACCCCCCCCCCCCAAGACTTACCAAAACTCCCTGGTGGTCCAGCGGGGAGTCCAGAAGCCATCTCCTACACTCACACTCTCGGCTGCTGGCATTCAAAATGGCGCCAATAGCCTTTGACCTTCTATGTCACAGGGGCTACCGGTGCCATTGGTCAGCCCCTGTCACATGGTAGAATCAATGGATAGCCGGCGCCATCTTGTGCTCCTACCATGTGACAGGGGCTGACCAATGGCACCGGTAGCCCCTGTGACATAGTGAGGGCAAAGGCTATCGGTGCCATTTTGATTACTGGCAGCCGATGGCCTGAGTGCAGGAGATCACACCCAGACCCCCACTGGACCACCAGGGTCTTTTGGCAAGTCTTGGGGGACCCTCCTGAACCCCTGGTGCCATTGGTCAGCCCCTGTTACATGGTAGGAGCACAAGATGGCGCCGGCCATTCATTGCTCCTACCATGTGACAGGGGCTGACCAATAGCACCAGTAGCCCCTGTGACATAAAAGGTCAAAGGCTATCGGTGCCATTTTGAATACTGGCAGCCGAGGATGTGAGTGCAGGAGATGGCTCCCGGACCCCCTGCTGGACCACCAGGGAGTTTTGGTAATTCTTGGGGGAGTCAGGAGGGTGGGGGTTTGGTTTAAATTTGCCTCTTTAGATGGCCAAATAATTTGGCGAAGATTCGTTGTATTTGTGGGGAATCGTGATACGTTTCGCTTCTCCACAAATACAATGAATATGGCCCTATACGTTGCGGATTGCAAATACGTAGGGAACGAATGCACACCCCTAAGGGATGAAGAGATTTTGAGATCTTTGTACATTCCAGTTAAAGTTTTTGGATTTCTTGGACTCTGAAGGTTAAAAGGTGAATTATAAAAGCCCTTTGTGTGCCAAAGCTGGGAGATACACATATCTTGGTCCGGCATGCGCCACACGGATTTTAAGAAGCAGCCAAGTACATGGGTATCTCCTGGTACATGCAGAAATTGAAAAGGCAAAAAAATGGGTAGGGCATGGGCAGGGTATGGGTGGGACCTAGGCAATCTGGGTCTGTAAAATGAAGTCCGTGCATAAGTACTTATGTGCACAACGTGCACTAGTGTCCCCTACTACGTAACTTTACTTCTGCTAAGGATGGCATGTAAGTTTTAAAATAAAAAACAATCAGGGCTAGATAGTGGGGTTTGGTCTAGGCTTGTAAAGTAAAAGGGAGGCTATCTAACTAGTGGGGATAGGATGTTCTATCCTTTACTGGGGTAAACTGGGAACAAACTGGAGAAACAGGTGTTATGGTTGTTTACTCCTGTGCGGTGGTGAGGTTGACTCAGCCTCATGGGCAAACCTGTGTGGAAGGACCAGGATGGGACAAGTAGGAGCTTCACCTATACAAACCATCATTATAGCAAGTTGAGCTGTTGGTGCAGATGACCAGCAGGACTTAGGCAGATCTCAGAAGCAAGGCAAGGGAGAATGTCCAGCTACAAGCAAAGATCGAGGCAGGTGGCAAACAGAGAATGAACCAAGCTTAGGGCTGGCATCAGAAGGCAGAATCCGAGAGACAAATCAGGGTCAGGGCAGGCAAAAGGGAAGTAGTCAGGTCCAAAGCTGAGGTAAGGTCCAAGAATTTAATCTGAAGAAGCAGGGCAGGCAGGAGAAAAAACAGAGGCAGAACATACAAGAAGACAAGAGACGGAGGAAGGGGCAGATACTAGATAAGCCAAGAGTTGGAACTCAGGAGCAGGAACAGGAAGCACAAATCAGGGCCATCAACTTGCAACTCACACTGAGAAGCAGCCTACTCAGGAGACCTGTTGCCGAGGCACTGGCAGGTTGCAAGAGATTTCATTATATACCCCAGGAGAATGTGACATTATCAGCCAGTGCCACAAGATGTCCCAGCTAGGGGGCCTATCTTTAAAGATGGTGCCGGCCATCCATTGCTCCTACCATGTGACAGGGGCCGGCCAATGGCACGGATACCCTGTCACATGGTAAGGGCAAAGGGCCATCGGCGCCATCTTTATGAGTGGCAGCCAATGGCCCGAGAATGGGAGATCGCTCCCGGGACCACCACTGGACCACCAGGTAATTTTAAAATGTTTTGGGGGGATCAGGAGGGTGGGGGAAGCTAAGGGGTCATTTTTAAAGGGTCGGGTGGGGGTTTTTTTATCGGGCCATCGGCGCCATTTTTGAGTGGCAGCCAAAATGGTGCCGATAGCCCGAGAGCGGGAGATCGGTCCCCGCGCCCCCACTGGACCACCAGGTACTCGTAAAAAGTTTTGGGGGGTTTCGGGAGGGTGGGGGAAGGTAAGGGGTTAATTTTAAAGGGTCGGGCCTCACTAAAAACAAATTACCGATGTGAATCGGAACCGATTCCGATTCACATCTCCACTGATCAGATTTTTTTCTCCCTCCAGCCGAACCCGATCATTAAGATGATCGGGCACACAATTCATATCCCTAGTATTTTTGGTCTTTGTGTTGCCTATCTTCAGTGCCAGTTAAGGGACTTTTATTTTTTGAACAATAATCTTGGAGTCTGAGTGATGGTTTTGATGTTGGCTGGACTGATGAGTGGAGGAGGCCCCTGAAAGAGATCTGCCCCCCTTCCCCTACAAGGCAGTAATCCCCCGGAGGTCATGTGGCCTAATCTGGTCTGAGAGCATCTAAGTGGACCTCTGTGACCAAGAGCTGATTGGAACAGGGCTACATATGTTAAACTTAGAAACAGAAAGGTTTACATTCTAACTGGATGTTAGTGTGCAGTAAGGCCTAATAGTGCGCACTAACGTACTTCGTCAGAAATTGCTGGAAAAAAAAAATGAACTGTAGGAAACCGAAATTTTCCACTGTGCACCTGATCTGAAGCCTGAACCAATATGTTTAAATGAACTACATCTCTAGAAAAATTGTCTGGAAAGGTTTGTCTTTATGGCAATTACATCAAAATCTGCAACAGGTTAGACAGCCAGGAATGTGTGGAAAACATGACAAGGAATCTAATAAAGCTTCAGGAATGATCTAGAGACTAGCAACTTAGATTAATGCTAAAAAAATGCAGACTAATGCATTTAGGATGCAAAAAACCAAGGGAGAGACATAGTATTATAGAAACATAGAAACATAGAAATGACGGCATATGTTCTTATGTTCTTAAGAAGACAAAACGGCCCATCCAGTCTGCCCAGCAAGCTTCCCACTTGTTTTTCTTCTCATGCTTATCTGTTTCTCTTAGCCCTTAGTAACCTTTTGGTTCTATTTCCCTTCCACCCCCACCATTAATGTAGAGAGCAGTGTTGGAACTGCCTCTAAGTGAATTATCTAGCTTAGTTAGGGGTAGTAACCGCCGCAATAAGCAAGCTACAACCATGCTTATTTGTTTACCCAGACTATGTAATTCAGTCCTTGTTGGTTGTTGTCTGTATATAGATCCACTTTTCTTCATTCCCCCTGCCGTTGAAGCAGAGAGCTATGCTGGATATGTGTGAAGTATCGGTCTTCCTCCCCTGCCGTTAAAGCAGAGAGCTATGCTGGATATGCGTGAAGTATCGGTCTTCCTCCCCTGCCATTGAAACAGAGAGCTATGCTGCATATGCATGAAGTATTGGTCTTTCTCCCCTGCCGTTGAAGCAGAGAGCTATGCTGGATATTAGGGATGTGAATTGGGCTTCGGACGATTGAAAATATCGGCCAATATTTTCAAAATCGTCAGAAATCGGGGGCCCCCGATAAGAGAACACCATGATTTTGTTCCTGGGGTTCTCTTATCGTTTTATGGGAGGGCAGGAAAAACGGCACACCAAAACAATCCCTAAACCCACCTGACCCTTTAAAACTGTTCCCTTTGCTTTCCCCACCCTCCCGAACCCCCCCCCCAAAAAAAAAAAAACGTTTTGCAAGTACCTGGTGGTCCAGTGGGGGTCCCAGGAGCCATCTCCCGCTCTCGGGCCGTCGGCTGCCACTAATCAAAATGGGGCCGATGGCCCTTTGCCCTTACCATGTGACAGGGTATCCGTGCCATTGGCCGGCCCCTGTCACATGGTAGGAGCACTGGATGGCCCGCGCCATTTTTAAAGATGGCGCCAGCTGTCCATTACTCCTACCATGTGACAGGGCCTGGCCAATGGCACGGATACCCTGTCACATGGTAAGGGCAAAGGGCCATCAGCGCCATTTTTATTAGTGGCAGCCGATGGCCCCGAGAGCGGGAGATCGCTCCCGGGACTTCCACTGGACCACCAGGTACTTGTAAAAAGTTTTGGGGGGTTCGGGAGGGTGGGAAAAGCTAAGGGAACAGTTTTAAAGGGTCGGGTGGGTTTTTTTGTTTATCGGCTCGGGCGCAGCCGATAAACAAAACCGCGATCGGGCCGCACAAAAAAAAATTAACGATGTGAATCAGAACTGGAATCGGAACCGATTCCGGTTCCAATTCACATCTCTACTGGATATGCATTGAAAGTGAAGTATCAGACTTATTTGGTTTGGGGTAGTAACCGCCGTAACAAGCAAGCTACTCTGCACTTTTTTGTGAATGCAAATCCTTTTTTCCACATTTCCTCTTGCCGTTAAAGCTTACAGCAATGTTGGAGTCGCATTAACTGTGTGTATGTTTATTGAATAAGGTTATTATCTCCAGGTAGTAGCCGTCATTCCCGCGAGCCACCCACTCTCCATTCATGTCCTCTAGACTTTATGGATCCACAGTGTTTATCCCACGCCCCTTTGAAGTCCTTCACAGTTCTGGTCTTCACCACTTCCTCCGGAAGGGCATTCCAGGCATCGACCACCCTCTCCGTGAAGAAATACTTCCTGACATTGGTTCTGAGTCTTCCCCCCTGGAGCTTCAAATCGTGACTTCTGGTTCTGTTGATTTTTTTCCGATGGAAAAGGTTTGTCGTTGACTTTGGATCATTAAAACCTTTCAACTATCTGAAAGTCTGTATAATATTACCTCTGCTCCTCCTTTCCTCCAGGGTGTAAGAACATAAGAAATTGCCATGCTGAGTCAGACCAAGGGTCCATCAAGCCCAGCATCCTGCTTCCAACAGAGGCTAAAACCAGGCCACAAGAACCTGACAATTACCCAAACACTAAGAAGATCCCATGCTACTGATGCAATTCATAGCAGTGGCTATTCCCTAAGTAAAATTGATTAATAGCCATTAATAGACTTCTCCTCCAAGAACTTATCGAAGCCTTTTTTGAACCCAGCTACACTAACTGCACTAACCACATCCTCTGGCAACAAATTCCAAAGCTTTATTGTGCAATGAGTGAAAAAGAATTTTCTCCAATTAGTCTTAAATGTGCTACTTGCTAACTTCATGGAATGCCCCCTAGTCCTTCTATTACTCGAAAGTGTAAATAACCGAGTCACATCTACGCATTCAAGACCTCTCATGATCTTAAAGACCTCTATCATATCCCCCCTCAGCCGTCTCTTCTCCAAGCTGAACAGCCCTAATCTCTTCAGCCTTTCCTCATTTTTATTATTTATTTATTTTTAATTTTTATATACTGAAATTCCTGTATGGAATACAAATCAATCTGGTTTACATGGAACGGCTAATCACCCGTGGTTTAAATAACCGCCCAAGGCTTTTACATAAAAACAGTTACATTTTAACGATTAAAAACAGTAAGTCTCAGTTTAACAATTTAACAATTAAACAGGAAATTGCCTGGGGCATTAAGTGCATGCCTAATGGCTTTACATAAAATTAAACAGTAACTCGCCACTGGTTAAAATGAAAATGAAAACAATTGAACAGGGTAGTGGAGTGGGAGCAAAAAGGAGAGTAATAGCTGAATGCAACGAGGGAATGAGTACCAGGAAGGAAGTTCAAAACTGAAAGGGAGGTATAGAAGGGAGGAACGGAAAGAGTGGGAGAGATCCGGTTGGATAGTTGAGAAGGAGGACTAAAGTGGAAGGGAGGAGATCAGTGTTAGCTACAGAGAAGAGAGGACCTTTGGGGGGGGGGGAGGAGAAAGAGGGGGAGAGTAGGAGGACGGCAAGGGGAGAAGTACCGCCTATAAAGAGAATCAGCATAGTGAGCTTAAGGAGATAGCACTTAAATTACGGTATCAGATCATGCACTTAAATTAAGGTATCAAATCATGTCATTCTAGTAGCATTAAGTATTTGGGAAAGCTTGGCTGAAGAGCCAGGTTTTTAGCTTTTTTTTAAACTCCGGTAGGCTGGGTTCAAGTCGTAGGTCTGGGGGGAGCAAGTTCCATTGGTGAGGTCCTGCAGTGGATAGTAGGGGTGTGCATTCGTTTTGAACTTAAATGTAAAACGCAACTTATTTTTTTTTTTAACTTAAAAAAGTGATGAGGCGTAAACGATCGGATTTCCAACTTATTCAACATAGCTATGTTGAATACGTTGGAAATCGCGATTGTTGATCTAAATAAAAATTTAAACCCCTCACCCTCCTTAATCCCCCCCCCCAGACTTACCAAAACTCCCCAAGCTGGCCAAAAGTTCCGTGAGAGTCCAGGAGCGGACGCGCGGGGAATCACGTGACGTCCGCGTCACTCCGACGTGACGCCGACATCACGTGGTCCATCGCGGTTCCGCTCCCGGACCCCTCGTTGGACCCAAATGGCACTTTTGGCCAGCTTGGGGGGGCCTCCTGACCCCCCCAAGCTGGCCAAAAGTGCCTTTTGGGCCCAACGAGGGGTCCGGGAGCGAACCCGAGGGGAATCACGTGACGCCACGTCACTCCGACGTGACGCCGACCTCACGTGCTCCTTGCAAAGGAGTTCAGAAATGGCGTCCTGACCCCGCTGGACCACCAGGGAGTTTTGGTAAGTCTTGGGGGGGGGGGGGATTAAGGCGGGTGTGGGGTTTAAATTTTTATTTGCACATATGGACATAGACTCAACTTATGGAATTCTCCATATGTCCATATTGACCGCAAATGACCCCCCCTTTCGACTTATGGACTTATGAACTTAAACTTTTGGTCTGCACATCCCTAGTGGATAGTGCTCTCTTCTTCAGTGAAGTTTTTGCAGGTGGGGCATACAGTATGCCTTTGTATGTGCTTCTGATGGGTCTAGATGATGTATGCGGTCGGAGTTGTGTCCTTAACGTGATGAGGGAGAGGTTGTGAGTCACTTTGTGAATGATAGTGAGAACTTTGAAAAGGATCCGGTATTTGATGGGTAGCCAGTGTAGATTGCGGAGGATGGGGGTGATATGTTCTCTTTTATTGGCATTTGTGAGGATTCCTGCAGCGGAATTCTGGACCATCTGTAAGGGTTTGATGGTATTGGTGGGGAGTCCGAGTAGGATAGAGTTGCAATAGTCGAGTTTTGTTAGGATGATGGATTGTAAAACTAGACGGAAGTCGTTGAAGTGAAGGAGAGGTTTTAGCTTTTTGAGGACTTGTAATTTGTAAAAGCAGTCCTTGGTGGTGTTGTTTATGAATTTTTTTAAGTTTAGTTATTTGTCCAGCCAAGCTCCTAGATCCCTGACGTTTGGGGCGAGCTCAATGTTTAGGCTAGTGGATTGTGCAGAGCTTGATGGGTTGATAAGAGAGTCGTGGGAAATAAGTAACATCTCCGTTTTGTTGGCATTCAGCACTAAATTGAGGCTGGAAAGTAGGTGTTGATTGGCTGAATGCAGTCATTCCAGTGGGTGATGGTTTGTTGAAGTGACTCTGTAATTGGGATGAGAATCTGTATGTCATCCGCATAGAGGAAATGAGTGAGCTTGAGGTTTGAGAGTAGTTGGCAGAGTGGGAGGAGGCAGATATTGAAGAGAGTGGGTGATAGTGAGGAACCTTGAGGGACTCCCTGGTCTGACAGGACAGGCTGAGATTCCTTATTATTTATCCTAACTTTGTAGAACCTGTTGCACAAGAATGACTTAAACCAGCTAAGTGCTGAACCTTTGATGCCTATGTTTGCTAGTTAGTCTATGAGTATTGTGTGATTTACCATGTCAAAGGCTGAGGATAAATCTAAAAGTACCAGTAGGTAAGATTGTTTTTTCTCCAAGTTTAGGAGGATGGTGTCTGTGAGAGAAAGGAGAAGGGACTCAGTGTTAAGAGATTTGCGAAATCCATACTGGGCCGGGGAGAGTATGCTGTGATCTTCAAGGAATTCTGACAGTTGCTTGTTGACAGTTTTTTCCATCAGTTTGGCAATCAGGGGTAAGTTTGTGATGGGCCTGAAGTTGGCCGGGTCTGTAGGAGAGGCGTTTGGTTTTTTCACCAGAGGTTTAAGAATTGCTAATTTTAATTGATTGGGAACTATGCCTTGAGATAGAGAGATATTGATGATTTCCGCTAGTGGTTGTGCGATGGTGTTCGGGATGGAGGTGAGCAGGTTTGTTGGTAATGGGTCTGATGGGTGGGAGGATGGTTTGAGTTTCTTGAGGGTATTTTCAATCTCCAGGGTGGAGGTGGGTTCGAAGAACTCAAGGCTGAAAGTCTGTTGAGGCTGGGTTGTGGGGAGGGGTGTTGGTGTGAGGCTGTGGGTTATAAGAGAGCGGGTTAGGTTGGAGATTTTTGTCTTGAAGTAATTGGCAAGTTTGTTGGCTTTGTTGAGTGCTTGGTGGTCTGGAATGGAAGGAGGAGATGGTTTAGTAAGTGACGAGACGTAAGAAAAGAGAGCCTTTGAGTCAAAAATGAAATTGTGGATTATTTTTGCATAAAAGTCTTTCTTGGTTTTATGGATGGCGTTCCTGTAGGTGTTGAGAATGGCTTTGTAGGTAGCACGTGATGCAGAGGAGGGTTTTTTTTCCTCCAGCTTTGTTCTTTATTTCTTAGTTTTTGTTTTAGGGATTTAAGTTCAGGGGTAAAACAAGGTTTTCTGTTGTCAAGTGCAGGTTGTATTACTTTAGTGGTGGTTGGGCAGATTTGATCTGCAATTTTTTTGGTGAGTTTAATCCATGAGGTGGTGGCTGTGGTAGCGTCAGAGAGGTCTAGCTGGTTTAGTTCTTTGGAGCACCGCTCGCTGAGTAGGTCCAGTGGGCATGGTTTCCTGAAATGGATGGTGGTTTTGGTTGTGGTTTGAGGTGGGGGTTTTTGATTTTAAGGGTCGTGTAGATGACTCGGTGGTCTGACCAAGGGACTAATGAGCAGGTGGGATTGGAGTAGATGGAAAAACTGTTGTTGATGAAGATGAGGTCCAAGATGTGTCCTGCCTTGTGAGTAAGGCTATTGACAATTTGTGTGAAACCCAAGTGGCTGAGTGAAGAAAGAACTGTTTCACAGTTTGTGGATTGTGGATGAGCATTGACGTGCAAGTTAAAGTCTCCCAGGATAATAGCAGGTTTGTCTACGTTAATATGTTTGGCTATTAGCTCTATTAGAGTAGAGGGGTCAGAATCTAGAGTTCCTGGTGGGGCGTAGATGAGGCATATTTGTAGTTGTTCAGATTTAAAGAGGGATAATTCGAGTTTCGAGGTGGAGTTTGTATGTTGTAGAGTTAAACCTAATTGTTTTTTAGTAGCTAGGAGGAGACCTCCTCCTCTTTTTTTGGGTCTGGGGACTGAGATGAGGTCATAGGCTTGTATGGGCAGCTGGTTCGTTAGTACTATGTCAGAGGGTTTCAGCCATGTTTCCGTGATTGCACATATGTCTGGGTTGACTTCTATAAGATAATCATTGAGGATGTGCATTTTTTTGGAAAGTGACTGTGCGTTGAATAGAGTTAACGTGAATAGTGAGAGACCTAGGAGCTGAGTAATTGGAGATGTCATAATTAGGATTAGCCTTTGTTGTTGAGCAACATGGTAAGATGCAGGTTTTATGTTTGTTCTTGATTTATTCCTGATTGTGGGAATAGTGTATAGGTGCATCTTTGAGGTGAAGTCGAGAGGATATAAGAAGTGAAGTAGTGGAGTTGCTGCCGTGAGGAAGGGGAGTTTCTTTTGAGGGTTGAGGCAGAGGGGAGCTTATGTGTATAAAGAGGTAGACCGGGTTCTGGGATATTACAGCTAAAACCTAAGTAGAATTCTAAGTCTACTTCTAGGTCTTTTCTTGTCTTGATGGAGGCTCTTGCTGGCGGCACTTGGGAGTCGCATGAAGGGGCGCACAAAGGGGCCTGCCCCTTTGTCGCACGACGCCTAGCTGTTCCGGGATTTAAGTTCCCAATCGGGGATGTCCCCCGATTGGCTGTTCTGCGCCTGCCTCTTCGATCGGTTATTGACTCGGGGCTGGTCCTGGAAGAGAAGAGGGAGCCCGGCGTTGTCGATGGCCTGGATCGGGAGGCTGCCTCGTGGTCGGTGCCGCGAGAGTCCGAGGGTAAGTGTAAAACTTATAAGGCCTTACCCCGGTGGGTCTCCAGCGCCGACTGTGCAGGCCTTTCCCTCTCCTGATCACCGCTGAAGAAAGAAAGGCAGAGCCTAGCTGCGCTGGGATATAAATTCCCAATCGGGGCTGTCCCTCAATTGGCTGCTCTGCGCCTGCCTCTCCAATTGGTTGTTGACTCGGGGCTGGGCCCGGAAGAGAAGAGGGAGCCCGGCATTGTCGATGGCCTGGATCTGGAGGCTGCCTCATGGTTGATGCCATGAGAGACCGAGGGTAAGTGTAAAACATATAAGGCCTTACCCCGGTGGGTCTCCGGCGCCAACTGCGCAGGCCTTTCCCTCTCCCGATCACCATGAAGAAAGAAAGGAGAGCTGTTCCATTTAGATTCTTCAATCTTTCCTCATAAGTCATTCGATGAAGACCCTCCACCTTTTTGGTCACCCTTCTCTGGACCACCTCCATCTTGTCTCTGTCTCTTTGGAGATACCGTCTCCAGAACTGAACACAGTACTCCAGGTGAGGCCTCACCAAGGATCTGTACAAGGGGATAATCACTTCCCTTTTCTTACTCGATATTCCTCTCTCTATGCAGCCCAGCATTCTTCTGGCTTTAGCTTTGCCTTGTCACATTGTTTCCCCGACTTCAGATCATTAGACACTATCACCCCAAGGTCTCTCTCCTGCTCCGTGCACATCAGCCTTTCTCCCCCCATCGAATACAGTTCATTTGGATTTCCACTCCCCATATGCATGACTCTGCACTTCTTGGCATTGAATCTCAGCTGCCATATCTTCGACCACTCTTCCAGCTTCCTTAAATCCCATCTCATTCTCTCCATTCCTTCTGGCGTGTCCACTCTGTTGCAGATCTTAGTGTCATCCACAAAAAGACAAACCTTAACTTCTATCCCGTCCGCAATGTTGCTCACAAAGATATTGAACAGGACTAGTCCCAACACCGATCCTTGTGGTACACCGCTTAAAACCGCTCTCTCTTCAGAGAGAGTTCCATTTACCATCACAAATTGTCTTCTGTCCATCAACCAGTTTGCAATCCAGGCCACCACCTCAGCACTCACTCCTAAGCTTATCATTTTATTCACCAGTCTCCTATGCGGGACCGTATCAAAAGCTTTGCTGAAATCCAAGTAGATGACATTGAGTGCTCTTCCTCGATCCAATTCCTTGGTTACCCAGTCAAAAAAGTCAATCTGATTTGTCTGACAGGATCTTCCCCTGGTGAATCCATGCTGCCTCTGGTCCAGCAATTCTCCCGACTGTAGATAGTTCACTATTCTCTCTTTCAACAGTGACTTCATTACTTTTCCCACCACCAAAGTGAGGCTAACTGGTCTGTAGTTACCAGTCTCTTCTCTGTTCCCACTCTTGTGAAGCGGGACCACCACCGCTCTCCTCCAATCACTCGGTACCACTCCCGTTGGAAGTGAAATTCTTCTAAGCACAAAAGAGGAGCAAGATCTGGGTCTGATTTTGTCGTCTTTTGTTAAGATGACAAAACAGGTGAATAAAGCAATGACAAAAGCCATAAAGATGCTTGGCTGCATATGGAAAGGAATTGTCAGAAGAAAAAGGGAGGTAATATTGTTCCTGTATTGGTCCCTTATGAGACCTCACTTGGAATACTGTGTATAATTCTGGAGACTGCACATTCAAAAGGATATAAACCAGTTGGAGTCAGTCCAGAGGGTGGTTATTAAAATGTTCATCAGTCTTCGTTCTAAAGCATATGGGGATAGATTTAATGATCTAAACATGTGCAGTACATCTTAGAGGAAAGGCAAGATAAGAGATGTGTGATAGAGACATTTAAATATCTCAAAAGGTCAATGCACTTGAGATTAGCCTCTTTCAATGAAAAGGAGGTGATGGGATGTGGATAAAAGGAAATATTTCTTTACAGAAAGGGTGGTGGATGCATGGAACAGCCTTCCAGTGAAGGTGTTGGAGGCTAAAACAGTATCTGAATTCAGAAAAGAATGAGATAAATGCAAATGATCTCTGAGGGAGTGATGAGAATTGAAAGGACTAGATAAATTAGACTGATGGGCAGACCAGATAAGCCATATGGTCTTTTTCTGCTGTCATGTTTCTATATTGTATTGTTTTAAGCACCAATACAGTTGCACATAAGCAGATGCTGGTTTGCAAAATCATGTATCTATTATTGTTGCCTACTGGGATACATTGTAGTATTTTTTTTTTTTAATCAGGACATCTTTTGCTATGCTTATTCAGTTAATCAATGATACATATGAGCCTTTCACCAAGATCTGTACTGTCAGATAATGAGTTGCACAATGTAACTATAATAAGTAAAATGAATCCCCAAATAGCTGATGTACAGAGGCAGATAGAGGCACTTAGTTGTCATTTCCAATGAAACTGTTTTTTTTAGACTCCCATTGAGCTCTTCCAGATGGAATAATGTATGTTGTTTTTAATCTATCATGAAATGTTTTGCTTCTCTTTTAATTTGAACCCTGTAAGATACCTATGCATGTTTAAAAATGTCTAATATATGCAATCACAAATAATAAAAGTGAGGCATGGGGTATTGGGAATACAAAACTTACATATCGAACCCTGCAGTCTCGTTCTCATTATGTTTAGAGCATATTGATAAAAGTGAATGTACATTTTATTAAACAGTCTAGCTCTTAAGCTAACAAAATGCTAGCAGATCAATTATTAACAGCGTGGTCAAACACTATAATCAGGCATTGTCCTCTTTCACTTCTTGGTTCCCAGGTTCTCTTCCTGGAAATCAATACACAGTCGACTTCTGAGTAGTGTTAAATACAGTTCATTTGTTTTCTTTACATGTTCAGGGGAGGAGGCTGTCCAATGAACCAGAGTGTTAAACAGAAAACAAAAGTAACCCCTCTCTCCCACCACACAAACATACACACCAACCATAGTTCTAACCAAGTTAAAACAATAACCAGAAATTTTCCTCTGATACGATAATATAGACCAACTATTTAGCTCTCCATAGGGCTTTTTAATTGGGTCATGCCTTTATAAACTTTATTTAAGAATGATTTCCTACTGCACTTCTAAGCAATTTCCTCAAAGCAAATTTGCTCCCCAGCTCTGACCACCCTGCTCTGGTTGGAGATATTTTACAGTCCCCTAATTAATTATCTACCAGGCTGTATCCATTTTACTTCTCTAAAGGAGATTGTTAAGGGTGCACACTGATTTTTAAACACCATATAAACACAACAAAACCCTCTGTTTTATTACGTGCCATTTGAAAATGAAACTTAAAGAAAAGCCAATGGAATTTATTCCGGTTTTTCCTTTTGTTAAATAATGCAACTCTTGGATTGGTCTGCTGCTGTTGCTGTTGCCAAACCTCTCCACCCCAGCACCACCAATACAAAACAAGTAAACCCCCCTCCATGCCTTCTTTATCTCCGCTTCCTCTGAGTCGGCTTACGACATCCATGGGTTTCCAGTATTCCGAATGCAGTAAGAGTGATCCCCACTCACTCCTGTCTCACAGGGCCCTGATTTGAAAATGTTGTTGGGGCTTTGTTATACAACTGTCAACAGGGAGATAGAGACAGGCTGGGGGGGTTGTTAATTGCTTTCTTTTGGTGTGGTAGGAAACCTGATCCCCTCTTCCTTTTTTTTTTTTTTTTACTTTGCTGTTTATTTTAGTTCAAATAAAAAGTTGCAAAAGAAAATAAGCATCAAACAAAATGAAAAACACAATAAAATGAACAAAATGAAAGGAAAAATATTTACATACACACACCTAGAAATTGTAAGGAATATGCTTCTGCCTGAATTTATAGAAGGCCTTCATGAAAACTTGAATTGGAGCAAGAAACCTGCTGCAGAGCAAGCTGGCAAGTGAATTGCTTTACATGCTATTGTTCAGAACACCTTTGCAACAACCATTCTTGTCGTCTGTGGTGGTTCACAGAAGGGTCTTAGAAAGGTGTCATGGCGTAGGAGGGGTCATGGAAGCATGGAAGATGAGAAGAGATCCTTATAAGATATGGAATATTTGTGCTGAATGAATGCAGGAACACACAGAGGAGGGGGATTCTATTCCCACTACCTTTGCAATCCCAGCAGAAGAAGTTCACACACCTCAGTCTAACAAAGAGGAGCTCTCTGATGCACAACTATCAACTGAGCTGGTTATTTCATTCTCTGGTCTAAATCACTCTGACCTGCAAGAGGAGGAGGAGGAGTAGCAGGAAGGATAACCACAGCTACCCATATTCTTTGTTTTGTTCCAGGTAGTCTCACCTAACCTATTCCAAGTACTACCCACATCATACACCAGTACAATCATCATGGAGCCTGTGGGAATGTAAAAAACATAAACATCAGATGCAACCTTATGAGCTATCCAAACAGAATCATTAAAAGTACAAAGCCAACCCAACCTTGCAGTGGAAGTCTTATCTTGGGAAGATCACTATGATGATGCAGGGATGTAAGGATGGCAGACCCAAAGAAGAGAATTGTACTGTGCATGAACAGAAAAGCAACTGATTAGCCAGGCTATCCAAAAGCAGATTGGAGAAATAGTCCAAGCTAGGGATAAAGTCCAGATGTCATCTGAAAAATTCACCAGTGAATTCTGAAACAATAACATCTTACTTTAAGATCTGATGAACATACTGCTTCAAGCCACCACTTTGAGTGACTGCATGAAGATGCACCCACTCTTTCCACTTCATCAAAACCCATTCCACCTCTATGTATGCACAGGAAAGTTATAGACCTACATATGGCAGAAAGAAGGTAGTTCTACCCTGCCAGCATATACAGAGGACAGAGTGAGTATCCAATGATGTGACCTGGGGTGGCAGCTCCTATGTCTACTGTGCATATGATCAACAGAGAGGAGGCTAAGGAGCCAGTGATTGGAAAAATATACTCTCAAATAGGTCTGCTACCAGGCCTCTGCCACCTGCCAGCAAACCAATCTCACACATACACATACAACTCCCTGCAACAGGTTACTCACCACATGCTTCCACTAAACCCGCATCCAAACCATTCATCTCAATCAGCCCAACATTGATGCCATTAGGTGGTCCTTGATTCTCCACGTTCCTGCCATCCGAGCATACCCACATTCAGTGGACAGCTTCTTAACACCCACTTCCTCCCGTCCAAAAGTGGCAAGCCTCAGTGACAGCTTAAGCTCTGGGTGGCCTGCACACCCACAAATAACTGGACTATTCCGCCCACTCCAAGTACTAAGTGGAAAAGCCTCTGTGGTGGGGGTTGCACAGTGTGCATTATAAACAAATGTCAACTAATATGAACACTTGTAAGACTGTATATTTGAATTGTGAAAATGTCAAATTTCACACCTCTGCCTGTCTCTGTGCTATGTATAAACAGTGAGCGAACTAGGGGAAATTTTAGAGTACAAGGCCTGAGGCCATGAATACTGCAGCCCATACAGTCAACTCTCAGAGGTGCTCCTTCTCTAATGCACACACACTGCCTGCTCTGGGGTATGGACTGCTGTGGTAAAGGTAGGACCTCTTAGTGGAACAGCACCCTCAGAGACAGAGATTGACAGAGTGTAACACAACATGTCACTCATCGAGTCACACACTGACATGCTTAACTTTTGCGTATGGACTACCTGCAGCATTTTGTGCATCTACACATAGGCAATGCTTATGTTCCTGGAATGTTTGTCATCAAAAAACATTGATATGTGTGGCAGATTGTCCATAACTGCTAATGAGGTAGTCTAGTTCTTCCTCAGCAATGATTATGTATACCTGGCCACATAAAAAACATCTGTCAGAGGCATATATGACACCTACTTTGTCAGAGATACTGACATGGGCCCCTCAAGGCTTTAGGTGGCACTAAATGTGTGTCTGGCAAGAGAACAACACAGAAAGAGCATCAGCTGTCATGCCAACCACATATGACCTCTGGGAGCATTTGTCCTAGAAATTCATCACTTTGTGCCGTGTACTATGGAGGCAGCTTGTAGGCTCATGAAGTCATCAGCTGACAACAGTTTATCTAGCCTTAATGCTTTATACAGAGCAGATCATTGAGAGTATAGGAGCACACCTGCCCTGCTCACCACTAACTGTAAAAGTGACTTACCCCACATGAGGCACAGTGCAGAGGAAAGCAGCCCTTCCTGATTCCTCACAAGTTATGACAGGCATGAGGATGGGCAAGGGCCTGCAATCATTAAACCACAGAATCATGTGGTGTGATGTTGCAAATGGAACTATTTGCAAGATATTTGGTGTGGGAGTACTCAGTCTATGTGCTTTAAGGGTGGTTTCATAGTGAACCAGGACTGTAAGAGATACTAGCTTTTGCTTAAAGCAAAATACACTGCATATTTTCTGGATACATACATATATACATACAGCCATAACAGCTAAGGGCCTTGCAACACCCTGACATCTCAATATCTCTGTAAGGCTAGCTGTGATTCTTGATTGGAAGGTAGGAAGTTCAAACACACCTATCCGGTGGCTTCTATGATGCCAACCTTTGCTCAGGTATGCTCTTAGACTCATTAGAAACTATATGGTGATGGTGACATCTCCGAGCTCATAGGAAACTACAAGTGAAGGCAGGACAGCATCTGACTCCCCATTCTGGTGTAGGTTCTCTGAGGAGATAACTGAACCGACATGATATCACAATGGCCAAGACCTGTTGTGTCGGTCGATGCCCGACGCACTCCCTCTCCGTCCGCGGGAAGATTGGCTGCCGCGGCGTTCTCCTGCCACTTGTCCTCAGGCATTCCTGGAATGGCTCAACGCTGCATCCACAATGTTTCCAGGAGGCCTAGGGGCGGGCGCACGGTGCGGCCCCGATTGAAGTACCGGCATTGGCGTGAACCTCGGGGGCGTCCCTCAAAGATGACATCACCCATGATGGATATTTAAGATCTTGGAATTTGCTAACACATCAAGTTAGCAAGGGTTTCTCTACCTTACCTGCTCTGCCTCCTCGGACTTACCAGAGGTACCTGCTCCTTGGGGGCCTCGCTCTCTCCTTGTTTTTTCAGGTGACAGTCTGGAACTGGTACTTGCTCCTCGAGGGCCCTAATCCCAGACTTGCTTCGTATACTCCTCTGCCTGGAAGTCTTCACTATCAACTATATCAGCTACATCAGTGAGTTACCATCATTCTCTCTGAGCTGTCCCTGGAACCAGGTACTCGCTCCTCGAGGGCCTATACTTTCCAGCTCCTGGGCTTCATTGGGACATTGTGTGAATGTTACCATCTGAATACCCTGCCTACTCACTTTATCTCAGTCTCTCTTCAGCTCAGCCTCCAGGGATTGCTGTTCCAGTATCTGAGGGACTACAGCCCTGCCGGGCTTACCAGCTCACTACTGCCATCTCTGGTGGTTCAGTATACTGTCTAATAAAAGAACTAGTGTGTGTTTGTCTCCTAACTCTGCGCCTGACTGGTGGTCCCTCTCGGGATCATCCCCCTGGGGTGTGGTCATCTGCCACTAGTCCAAGGATCCACCCTCAACTCTCATATATAACTACAGATCCCGAACAGATTGCTAACTACTATCTGATTGCTCCTCCCATCAGGCATCAGATCAATAACAGAATAATAGATTGCTAACTCCAGCAACTCAGTTCTGAAGAAGACCCTCACCTGCTGTACATTATCATTTATAAATTGCATAGGTAGATGTAGTATGGTGAATGTGTGTCGGGGTGCATGCAACCACCAAGAGGTACGTTACCTTGGAAGGACCTGTACACATTGTGGGAATGGCACCAGGTAGCACAGGTCCTTTACAAAGGCTGTAGGGGAAGGCGTGCTACTAGAGCACTCTGATATCAGCAAAAGGGTTTCCAATAGGCTCCAAATTTTAGGACAGGTGAATCCTGTCCTGGTTGGAACACATTTCATGCAGGGATTTCATCCAATTTCCCTATAGCTTTTCTGAGCAAAACCAAGACTATCAATACCTGCTTACATGGGAGTAAGACCAAGACTGGAGCAACATATCAAGGAAATATGGATCCAGTTGAAAAACTGAGTTAGCAGTGGCTCTAAAACTGGTGATGCAGTGCTGTCAGCTGTGTCTTGGCATGCCCATGTTACAGTAAGCCAACCCAGTACAGGTGTACATGCTCAGGTTTGTCAGATACAGAATGAGGCAGTAAAATGGGAACTCTGTCTCAGAGACCTTTAACTGTCTACCTGTACCTGTAGGCTGTGCCTTTAAGCTTCAGACATATTTGATGTTTATAGCATTTCTAGAGCTGTAGCTGTCCATGCTTGGGGCTCAGCTGGTATTGCATCACTGTTATGGCACTATCTCATCCACATCTTTGCACTAGGATGGGGTCCGCAGGGAAGGGCTGGAAAGCCAGATGGCACCTGCTAGGCCAAATCTATAAACTCTATGTTGGCAGTGATTCACAAACTCATGTGCCACACATGCCTCTTTTAGTGTTACTATGAGGCAAAAGACATTATGACAGCAACATGTATTTTATGTCATCTTTAATTTCACAACTGTTTTTCTAGTACACTGTAAGCTCCATTGTCAAGACAAATCCAGAGTAGGCATACGTGTTTTTTATTACACAGTGACCAAGACAGAGAAGCAGTGAGAGAAAGAAAGATGATAGTGAGGAGAGCAGCAGCTAACAGTCTACTGGCCTCCCTTCCCTGGTAGGAGATGTGGTAGGTAAGGCCTATCTAGCAAAGTAGCAATGTATAAGATTTTGGCGAAGCTGGCTGCCACTCAGTGTGGTGTCCTCAGCTTCTTTGGAGACACATGGGGGATCCGGGGGGAGTTCAGGAACTATATCCATTTGAAGTCAATGGCGAAAAGCAAAATTATGGAAGACATAACAGAGTAGCACTATATCTCCAACTTTGGATGGGGCAAAGATTAAAGCTCCACCTATCTTGTCCAAACAGCAAAATCGACTTTTGAGAAGGTGCATTTGATGACACAATGGGTAGCACCTAAGGCTTCATTGTACCTAGTATCTGCCGAAGTTTTGGGAATGGCAACAGGAGTGAGAAGCCAGGTCCTGCAACCATACTCAGAATCTCCTACAGCAAAGACAGATTTAAGCCATCAGTTTTTAGCATTGTCATGTTCAGATTTAGTTTGCAAACCACAGCGTCCTATAAGACTATAAAAGGTAGCCTGTACCTTTCCCTGAACCTTAAAGACCAATTTGCGTAGTCTAAGTGCATGACACATTGTTCTTGGCCAGTCTATGTGCAGGATAGCACTAGCCAAAAGTAGCTCTGCTCTTCTAGACTACTAGATCACATCTGGGTATTCTAACAATTGAGCCAGGCCCTCACAACCGAGCTCAGGCTACTGGTGTGTAGCAGGCTTCCGACCTTGAAGCAATACATAAGAGTTGCCACACCTGTATTAGCTGAAAAATGGTACCTCATGGTGTGATTGCAAATGTCTCTGCATCTCTGCAGTATGTCTTCCTTACAGGGCCGGTGGAAGAACTAGGTGACCTAGGCCTGGGCCTAGGTCACCGACCATTGAGGGTGTGAGCCATGTGGAGCCGCTAGCATCAGTGCCAAAGAGGAGTGGAGATTCAGCAATATCCACCCCCTCCTTGCCACCGCTCACAGCTCCATATGGCTTGTGCCCCCTGATGGGGGTGGCAATGCAACCAGGGGGTGGGTGGCACGACCAGATGGGGGTGGCGCAATGAGGGGGGTTTGGGTGCAATCAGAAGGTGCCTAGGGTGCCTAATCTCCTTGCATCGGAATATGCCCAGCAACCAACATGCACAGGACATTGCTTCTGTTTGAGGTGTGTGAGGCTCATGACAAACTATACACGTTCACTATACACTTTCTGCATGTTAAATTTCAAAATGGCTCTGTTCCTATCCTCCCATTAGGAGCTATTTAAATCTCACTGGTTAATGACAAGCTTGAACTGTCCACATTGCAGGTACTGCATGATCACTTGTGGCCGGTTAGTGAAGCATCATACAGAGTGTCAGTCAGCTTCACTAACCAGCCACACGGCCAATTTAGTTAAACCACCAGCTTTGAATATTGATCTATTTGTATCTGCTTTAATAAAAACACCCTTCCACCAATGTGATCTTTCCTGTCACATTAATATTATTTATTTTATCAATTTCTATTCTATTTCCAATTTGTTCATAGCAGATTATTGATATGGTTTGTGGGTTGGTGGACCCTTGGCCCATGGTATGAGTTGTAACAACCTGTGGGGAGGAGCCCTATAGGCCCACGCCGATGGGAGGCTAGGTCAGGCATGACAGGGAGCTCTGGGTTAGACTGTGGAGAATTCCTGAGGAGCCAGGAGAGATTCCCCAGTAGATAAGCAGCTGCTGATAATACTTGACTGAGACCCCCGGAGGGGAAGGCGCCAGGCAGGCCATAGAGTGGGAGGCTTGAGATTGGCATGCCGGAGGAATGGCGGAGACACACCCTCGAGGGGCGGAGCTGCGGAGTGAGGGAGGTGTGGCTGTAATGACGCAGGCTGACCCGTGGAGCAGAGAAGCCAGAGTCAGGTCTCCGATGATGACGTAGGTAGAACCCGAGGAACAGGGAGCACAGGCAGTCTCTGTATGATAGAGAAGCACAGCCCCAAGGAGCAGGGATGTGCTGGTAGTCTCGTAGCAAGTAGACATGACCCCGAGGAGCGGGGAGGTGCTAGCTATCACGGTAAAGCACTCTGAGGAGCAGGATGTGCTGAGAGTCTCTTGAGAAGTAGGGAAATGCAGCCCCAAGGAACGGGGAAGTGCCGACAGTCCAGACAGCACGTAGGCACAACCCCAAGGAGCGGGGAAGCACTAGAGCAACTCCTGAGTGGTAAGGGTGTTCCAGGATGCAACCCCGAGGAGCGGGGAGCCTTGCAGAGTAGGACTTCAGGAAGCATGGGGCCAACCCGAGGAGCGGGGAAGGCCAGGAGACAAGGTCCCCAAGAGAGCACTACTGGCCCTGGAGGAGTGGATATCAGACAGAGTCCAAGGTCCAATAGAGTCCAACAGTGTAGCCACCGGAACATGGAACAGGAGCTAGTAGAGAAGTCCAGAATTTGTTGCCAAGTCGGCTGGCTGAGGGCGAAGGTGGAGTGAGCTTAAGTACCTTGATACGATGACATCATCAAGCAGGGACGCCCCTGAGGTTCCCGCCGAAGAGGCTTCAAAGGAGGGCCCGATGTAGTGCGCGCGCGCTTAGGAAGGCCTAGAGACAACATAGCTGGTGGTGGCATCTCAGCAGCCACGAGGAGTCATGGGGAACATGGCGGTGGAGATTGGCCTCTGCCGCATGCAGACCCGGGGAAGGCTGGAGAATGGTGCAGGATGTAAGTAAGTACGGTCGCAGCCGTCTGTGACCGAAGGGCATAACAATTACAAAAAATATATATATTGATAAACTGAACAATACGTAAAATATTTAAAACATTAGACAATAATTTATATATTACAAAATTAACAATAAAAAATATGTATATATTCCAACCATCATTTCCCACAGACTGTCTAGTGTTACCATGGCAGGACACACAAGGGTTCCCATAACCTTACTGTTGTGATCCTGGGCCATGCCCCGGGATCCCCACTCACCACATGGCCTGCCCTGGCCGCGGGATCTCCCCTCCGGCCGTCCAGGCCCAAGACATGGCTGTCCAGGCCCGAGTCGCGGCCTATCACAGCGTTCTCCCTGCAAGGGAGAAGCCACCGACAATCCGCTGCTGGCCCCGCCCCCTAGGCACACGCACGCGCAGGGGCTCTAGATTTAAAGGGGCCAGCGCGGGAAAACTGAAGACAGCCTCCTGATGATGTCAGATGCTGCCAGGTTATTTAAACCCGGCAGTCACAGCTAACCCTCGGCTTGCAACGAGGTTCACTCTTTGGAGTAGCTAGTTGTGCTTCCTGCTACCCGGTCCCTGCTTGTTCCTGACATCTGATTCCTGGCTCCTGACCTTGCTTCATTCTTCGACTCCGGCTTCAGCTTCCGTCCCTGGTTTTGGCAATTGACATCTGACTTCTGGCTCCCGACTTGGCTTGTTCTGGACTTCGTCTTCGTCTCCCTCTACTGCCGCAGGTACGTCTTCTTCACCTGCCTGGAGGTTTCTCCTAAGCCCCAGCGGCTCGGGTCCTCATGGGCTCCTCCCGGGGGGACCGCGGGCTTCCAAGGGTGAAGTCTCTCCTGACCTCCTGGGTGCCATCTCATTGTCAGATACCCCGGCAGGCTGATCTTCTGATCCTTGGTCGCATAGGATCCACCCAAGACCAAGAGGCCCGGGTCCCTACCGGCTCCTCCTGGGGGGACTTCGGGCTTCCAGTGGTGAAGCCCTCTTCGAAGCTCTCCTCAGTGCCACCTCCCGGCTGCGACGCCCACTGTGGTGTTCTACAGCACTACACCTGCCGTCTCAGCTGGTCCAAGGGCCCACGATCCTAACATTTACTGCGGGGAAGATGATCCTCCTCCCCACTTGGAGGAATCAATGAAGCCAGTCCTCCTACCTCTGGCTGGAATGTGGGATAATATTAAAGGACTGGAAAAGAAAATAGATTTAGTAAATGCTAGATATCAACAAGATTTACTTTTTACACAAAAGCAAATAAAAGATTCTGTGGATAGAATTAAATGTCTTGAAGAATGTGAGAAAAATTCTGAAGAATTTAATGTGGCAATGGTTAAGGATAGGGAAATTCTATCAAGAAGAATAGAGTCTCTTGAAAATAAATCCAAGCACTTCAATTTAAGATTTCTTAACTTCCCCAGAATAGCTGGGGAAGCACCTTTAATCACAGTTAAAAAACTTCTAATGGAAAAGCTTGGTTTTACTTTGGGAGACTCACCAGGGGTGAACCATTGTTATTTTCTTCTAAAACCAAGGAATTTAAATTTAAACAGATCTGAAATGGTGCTTCAGGGAGATTTTACTAATTTCTTAGAAGATTCTATTGCACAAGTTATCGATTGGGGTACTTTATTAGTCACTTTTTCCTGCTTAAATGATTTGAATCAAATAATGAAAAGATATTTCAATAAATATCCCATCACTTATTTTGAGAAAGTTGTTAAGATATTCCCAGATTTAGCGATATCCACACAGGCAAGACGGAAAAACCTTTTAGCATTCCATCAAGAAGTAATTACAATAGGTTATACTTTTACCCTTCAATTTCCTTGTAAGTGTTTAAGAAACATAGGGCCTTATTTTCTAAGGCTATCACATGCTTGCGTTACCAGCGCAAGTGTGCGATAGCTAGAAATTGTAGCACACGCCTTTGAAGGGGACATCGGGGTGGAGTCGGTCCCGGAAGAGGAGGAGTCGGGGCATCACCGGGGCCGACTCCGTGAAGACGGCGCAGACAGCGAAATGGTAAGGAACCTTTTATGATGTAGTTATTCGGCGCGTCACCAGCAGCAAGCTCACCGTGGCTGTGCGATCGCTGCCAGCTAGCGCAGGACCGCCCCCCCCCCCCCCCTGTTTCGCACCCCGCCCCCTGTTACCACCGGATTTTCTAAGTTCTGCGAACTTAGAAAATCCGCCCCATAATGATCTATATATTATTTTTATACCTGACCAGCTAAAAAATTTTGTTGAACAAAGGAAACTAGCTACCACTTCCTCAGCTGTCTAGCAAATAACAAAAGGATTGAACAGCATCTATACTAATGTTTTCTCTTGGAATATTAAGTTAATTACTTCTCCTTTTGTTTTTCTGCCTCCATGCGGAATTTCATATTTTTGTTTGATATAGTAATGGTATTGGTAATTAAGAAATGATGATATATAATAATTATATTATACTTTTTATATGTATTGAATAACTACCAATCCATGTTTTCCTATTGCAAACTAATGATTTATGTTTGTATTATTGAAAATTATAAATAAAGAATTAAAAAAATATGTATATATTTATACCCTGGATACACAGTGTCCCATTGGTTATCCTTCTTCCACCATGTCTCTGAGTATTATATCTATATCCTCGTAAAATGCCATATTCTAACTCCCCATCCTTACTACTCTGACTTCAGGCATTCACATACAGACATTTTAAATAATTGTTTTTATTTGTATTTCTTTTTGTATTTGTATCCACAAACTGCTTACTAACGGAAGATATAGGCACATTTGAGTCATTCACATCTGTGTGCTCTTTATTTATATCCATCAGCTGCTACTTCATCTTAAATGCAACCTCTCTACTGGGATATTCTAATTTCCCTGTTTTGCAATTATCCTCAAAATATACTTTTGACCAAACCACGCGCTTCTGAACAACTATCACCTTTCCCACTTGGTCTAGTTTTGAAGTTGCTCTGTCTCCTTTTCAAAAGTTAGTGCCAGCATACAGGTTCCAACCTTGATTAAATTGGAGCCCATCTCATCGGAACAGGCTCCCCTTTCCCCAGAATTGTTCCCAGTTCCTAACAAATCTGAAGCCCTCCTGCCTGCACCATTGCTTTATCCATACATTGAGACCCTGCAGCTCAGCCTGCCTCTGGGGTCCTGCACAAGAACAGGGATCTAAGAAATGCAACCCTGGAGCTTGCATTTTCCATGGGGAGTTCCCTTTGAAAATTAACATATTATGAATAAAAAGTACTCATGGTCCTGTAAGTTCCCCATGGGGTTATTGTTGCATTGTTTCCCTCCTTAAGTGATCATCCACTATGGAACCGTTGCCATGTAACTCAGCTCTTTTATTATTTTCTTTCCACACAAGATTTGAACAACAAGCAAAGAAACAATTAGGGCACATTAGTGAAATGTATTTTTAGATGACAGTGTATTGCATTTATGGAGAATTGGTAACTTTATTAGAAAAAAAGCACATTAGATGTGGACCTCTATCACAATATTACAGACCTGATTTTGCCTCGCTGCTGGGTCATCGGCAGCAGCATGCAGGGTACCCAGGGTATGTATTCAGATCTGGATTAATTTCCTCTAGTACACCTGATGCATGTAAACATCAGCCACCTTTTGGGAGAATACTATAAGGCACCATATGAATGATCCAAATACCTGAATTAGGTTTTTTGTGTTTCCTTTTTTTTTTTCAAATAGTCCAAATGCTTGCTTGATGACAGAGCAGCTGAATATGTGTTCCTCATTTTACTTCCTTTCTGCAGCTGTCCATGGTAGAAAGATATAGGTGCAAAAAGCTACAGTGGACATCAATTTCCTATCATGCATGAAAACAGAGAGTTAATGGTATGAGTGCCTGTACTTTGGGGATATTGGGTGGGTTATAAGCCATTCATCACAGCATAGGTGATTCCGGAGAAGATGTACAGTAGGACAAAGTAAGTGCCTCCTATATATGTGTGCATGTACAAAGTATTTTAAAATAATGAGAATAAAATGGTCCCTGGTGACAACTGGAAATCAACATCCCCTGCCAAGGCTGTGATAAGCCCATCATGTAGCAGAAAACCGTAGATTATAAGAGATGTGTGATTAGCATAACAAGGACAGTAGTTACCCAGCAGTCATGAATCTTCATCCTTGCCATCCTCTAAATTTGGTCAGGATCTGAATGTGACAGGATGAAAGAATTATGGTGAGACTCCATGTACTTGGCTACCACTTACAGAATGTACATGTTCACCTCATAAATCACTTGTGCGTTCAGGCGATGGAAAGCCCTATTGTTGTGGTATTCCACTTCTCTTTCATGTGGTGGTCCTAGTATGATGGGCATTCAGTCAATAACACTCAGCACATTTGGTAGAGCAGTGAAGTCACTGAACACATGCTTGAGATTCACCCACTGCATTTATTTATTTATTTATTTTTAAATTTACAGTTTATTCCACTTTTTGGCACTTCAAAGTGGATTACATTCAGATATTGTAGGTATTTCCCTGTCCTTAGAGGGCTTACAATCTAAGGACCTGATTCATCAAGTTATTTTCCCGTAGACACAGAATGGGAGAAAAGCCTTAGTGAATAGAGATGTGAATCGTGTGATCGATCGTCTTAACGATCGATTTTGGCTGGGGGGGGGAGGGAATCGGATCGTCGCGGTTTTGTTTTTTTAAATATCGTGTAAATTGTAAATCGGGGGAGGGCGGGAAAACCAGCACACTAAAACAACCCTAAAACGCACCCCGACCCTTTAAAATAAATCCCCCACCCTCCCGAACCCCCCCCCCCAAGATGTCTTAAATTACCTGGGGTCCAGTAGGGGGGTCCCGGTGTGATCTTCCACTCTCGGGCCACGGGAGCATTGATAGAAATGGCGCCGGTGCTACCTTTGCCATATGGCCATATTGCCGTATTGCAAAATGGCGCCGGCCGTATGGCCTTATGGCCGGCGCCATTTTGCAATACGGCAACACGATTCGAGTGCAGGAGGTCGTTCCCGACCCCCTGCTGGACTTTAGACAAGTCTTGTGGGGGTCAGGAGGCCCCCCCAAGCTGGCCAAAAGTCCCTGGGGGTCCAGCGGGGGTCCGGGAGCGATCTCCTACACTCGTGACGTCGGGGGACAGGAACCAAAATGGCTGGCGCTAGCTTTGCCCTGTCATATGACAGGGCAAAGCTAGCGCCGGCGCCATTTCTATCAACGCACCTGTGGCCCGAGAGTGGAAGATCAAACCGGGACCCCCCCACTGGACCCCAAGTAATTTAAGACATTTTGAGGGGGGTTCGGGAGGGTGGGAGATTTATTTTAAAGGGTCGGGGTGGGTTTTAGGGTTGTTTTAGTGTGCCGGTTTTCCCGCCCTCCCCTTCCCCCGATTTACGATTTTTGACGATAAATCGGGGGAATTCCTAGTATATATCGCCTCTAACGATTTTTGACGATTTAAAATATATCGGACGATATTTTAAATCGTCAAAAAACGATTCACATCCCTACTATTATGTGTGTGTGGCTATCATTTATCTTAGTACTTTACTTCTCTCAAATCAGTATTACATTCCCTTGCTTTCACTTCAGTTCTGTAACTATTTTTAAAGTTAAGTTTTTGAACGTGCATTGTGTGTTTGTGGAGGAGGGTAGAAAGAGGACTTTGCTTATTTTCCTTCTCAGTCAATTCCATTTCCCCTTTGTCCTTCCCTATTCCCCGTCAATGTCATTTGGTCTTTGATTTTAGAGGCTTTTCTTTCAATTATTTTGGTTTCTTCTTTTTCTCTACTTATTACTTATTGAATAGGTCTTCTAAAAATGTTTCAGTTTCCACAAATCTTTCATTATAAATCTAACTGCATTATTTGCTGATAGGGTACACTATTAGCAAACAGTGTGTCCTATTTGCTAACAGGCATATTATTTCCTGAAAATGAAAAAAATAACTTTTAATTTTTGGGTTCATTTGAAACAATACAAAAGTGGGTTCATTCATCACATTTTACACCTTTGTTTCCAATGAATGCATATCCCTACAAGCATACACCATATGTAATAAATACAAAAATGCATAAACACATAAAGTTAAATTTTAAAAGACCGGCATGTGCCAAAACCTGGAAATACATGCACAAGTTGGGCTGGCATGCTCTGAGAGGATTTTAAAAGCCACCCAGATACGTGTGTACTTACCGCTACGCGCACAAATGAAAAGTACAAAAAAGAGGCAGGGTGTGGGCATGGTCTGGGCATGGCATGGCATTTCCTGATTTTAACTTGAAATAAGCGCATAAATACTTACTCACTCAACCGTGCACCAGGGTCTCCCGCTGCACAACTTTACTTCCGCTATGGATGATGTGTAAGTTATAAAATTAAGATAGACAGATCAATGGAGTTTGAAGGGTCAGGACTAACAGGGGAGAAAGGAGGCTATCAAACCTAAGGGTTTGGAAGACCTATCCTTACCTGGGAATGAACTAGGAAAACTGGTAAGGGCATTGAGGCATGTGTCTTTTAAAATCCCCCACTTATGCAGTAGAAGCAGCATTTGGGCACATAGGCATGCCTCCACTTAAAAGTGCACACACATGTGTACGCATTCAGGCTATTTTATATCAAGTGTGCATATATGCACGTATGTTATAAAATGGGTGCATCTCTGTGCACTGCCGGCGAACACTCGCCTACGCTCTTGATTAAAAGTTACCATCCATACACATACCCCTCCTCTCCACTTAGATACTTCCTTCCTCAAAAAGTACATAATATCAAGACATAACAGCAGACATGGTAGAGAAAGAGGGGAGAATCATAGAAGCACTATTGGATTAGGCAGCAGTGGCATTAACAGCACCCCTCCCCCCCCCCCCAGTCAAGGTTCTTTTTCTGGGAGGGGAAGTCTGAAGAGTACCTCAAAGCATCAGTGCCTTCTGGTAGAGATGAAGGAACGTGGAAAGCTGAACCTGAGCAGCAAACCAAGACTATTTCTGTACCACATCTCACAGTATTAGTAAAATGTGGGAGCAGGATCCAGAGCTGAAGTTTGGCAGAAATGAGGTGGTAAAGCTATTGCGGAACCAAATGAAACTCTCTTCTTTGAGTCTGGACACTCCTTGCATCTGAGGATGAAGATGATGACAATATCTCAGATTTGGGGAGCATAGGGGGGAATATTTCAATTATGTTAACAGAAGAGGGTAAGAGGGTATTATTATTCTGATGTCTGTGTTGCTTTCATGCCTCTTCTCGCCCCTCGCTCCACCCTCTCTATCTTGGGAGCGACTCACTTCAGCTCTGATGGACAGATGTAGCCGTGGCTTCTCCCTGCCTCTTGGTCCCGGTGTCCCCGGGCTGGTTTGACGCTACGGATCCGCCATGTTCCTGATGATGTAAGGGCGCACGCGCACGCTCCAGACTTTGTACCAGCAAGGGCACGAACCTCGGGGGCGTCCCCCCATAGTGACGTCATCCATTTCCACTTTAAAAGGTCTTTGTTTGCTAACCTCTAACAAGTTAGCAAGGAACTCCAAGAAGACTTGCTTCGGCAGTCCACAATACCTCCAACAACAATCCGTCAGCAAGAGGAATCCTTCTCCACTGCTCAGCCTTTTCAAACTTACCAGGAGTACCCGCTCCATGGGGGCTCCGCTCTCTCTTCTTGCGTAGATGGGATCCGGTACTCGCTCCTCGAGGGCCTACGTCCCTGAATACTCAGAAGACTCTTCATTGCCTGGAAGCAATCACAGACGTGAACACAGTAAGTTCTATTGTAGATAGGAATCGGTACTCGCTCCACAAGGGCCTACATTCCTATAGCTCTGAAGACTCCCTTCCGTCCAAGATGTCATCGCAGGTACGGAGATCGAGAGTTATATTGGCAAGATTGTAGATAGGAACCGGTACTCACTCCACGAGGGCCCATGTTCCTAGAATCCTTTATAGATTCTCTTCTACTCTAGAAGACATTTCATATACAGCTATTGTGAGTTCTTATTACAGACTGTTTATAGGAACTAGTGCTCGCCTATGGCTCCTGTTCCTGAATATACTGAAGACTCTCTGTGGCATAGAGACCATTGCAGACATCTACTATTGTGAGTGTACCATCTTGTATCCAGTATACCCTGTCTACTCACTACTTCTAGTCTCTCTCTACAGCTCAGCAATCCAGAGATTATATTCCAGTATTAGAAGGACTTTAGCCCTGCCGGACACGACTCACTACTGCCACCGCTGGTGGTCCAGCTTCCAGCCTAATAAAGAACTATTTGTGTTTATTTTATATTCTAGCCTAGCCGGTGGTTCCTCTCAGGATCTCCTCCTGGGGATGCTGTCATCTGCCATCAGCCCATGGATTCACCATTTCCTCCAAGTGGTCATTCCTTACACTACTGTCACTCTGTGGGAGCCAACCACTACCGACCACTAACACTGCTTACAGAAGTATTATATAGATAGCTACCTTCTCTTTCTATGGGACTTGCCAGCAGCCTATATATAACAGATTGCTACTCCGTGGCAGAGGCATGATAGATTGCTATCTCTGTAGCGAAGTACAATATACCTATTGTTAGCTCCTCTCCTCAGAAGAATATCATTGCCAACTCCTCAGAAGACAGATTGCCAACTCCTCTTCCTTGGGGAGTTAATCCATAATAGATTGCTACCTCCTTCCTTACAGGAGCATCTAAGCTAACAGATTACTAACTCCGCCCTCCTGGCAGGGTAAGCACTACAGATAGCTAACTCCTCCTCTCTGGAGGAGCAGATCATGACAGATTGCTCACTCCTCCCCCTTTCAGGAGAAAAGCAGAACAGATTGCTAACTCCGCCCTCCTGGCAGGGTGAGCAATAACAGATAGATAACTCCTCCCCTCTGGAGGAGGAGAGCATAACAGTCTGATAAGCAGGCTAATGTAGATGTCACCTACTGGAACCAAAAGCACCTCCAGCATGAAAGCCCCTCTCATGTGGTTGATTAGTACAAGAGATATGGCCCGTCATCATCATCTCATCCACCCTCAAGCCCTGCTGTACAAAAGTTCCTTAGCAACACCCAAGGATCCATAGATTTAGATTTGGATTTTGGATTGAATTACTCACATTTTCAATTCCAAACTCAAAGTAAGCACAGAGGGCTTACAATCTAAGGGCCTGGATTACTAAGCTTTTTTCTCATAGGCATAGAATGAGAAGAAAACCATAGAAAATCAGGGCCTAAGTTTGTACCTGAGGCAAAGGGGGGGGGGGGGAAGGGGGAAAACATTTTACCATTGGGAAAAAGAAGCATCAGTGGGAAAAGTGAGATTTGAATTCTTGTTTCCCTGGTTCTCAGCCTGCTAATCTAACCATTAGGTTACATCACCACTCTTTCCTCGGAGGGGCTTAAGAAATAAAGTGCATCTCTGGAAGCACTTCTGCCCTTAGAATATTTGTATTTATTTTTAATTTTTTAAATTATATACTGCATAACTAGGGTGATACAAAAAAAGCTGTATACGCCTTGCTTTACTCCAGGATGACTATCAGCTGGGGAAAAATAATTGGGTACCTTTACAATACCCCAGTGCAATGCCATTTCAAAAAGCGATTTCTGCAGTTGAGGCTGGCACACTGAGGACCTCTACTATAAATAGTGGAAACATCCAAGGGGAAAGGGGAAGTCAATCTCCCAAGCTGAACCCCTGGCACCTTCCCCCAGTGACATCTTTGATGAGCAGTGCCCAGCCCTGCCCTAGAGGAAAGCAGCTATATGGAGGCGATTAGGTGGTGTCCCACATCACTATCCAGAGGCAAGAGGCAGGCAGCACCCAAGTAAGCCACTAGGTACAATAGGGAAATAATTGCTCTGGATGAGCAGCCCATGCATGTGGTTGAGATTGTTGCTTTCAAGATGCTGATCCACTTATTAATCTCCAACTAAAAAGTCCCATACTGGACAGCATTCAGAAGATGTGCCATACCAACCATAAATGTGAAATGCAATGCCGGGATGCAGATATAGCTGGTAAAGACAGAGGGGATGAGTCTACATGTCATCATTGATCTCCAGATTAGTCAGAACTCTATGCATGTCTAGAATTCCCTGAAACAAATCTAGGACAGCCAGTAGCTCTGAAGGAAGGGGGAGGAGCACACCAGCAGGGTATTGGCAAATACACCACACAATCAGGCAATAGACCAGATCGAAAACTCAACCCATATTATAGAGACAATTAAGACTGAATTATAAAATGGCCACACACATAAATATCGGCACTTACGCAGGTGGTCGGGCTCTGCGCGTGCCGTGCGCATTTTCAAAAGGGCCCAGCCACCTGCGTAAGTGCCGATACACGCACAAGTGCCAGGCCCTGAAAAAGGGGCAGACTGAGGGGGGGGGGGGGGCTGTGGTCTGGGTGGGGAGAGGCAGGGCAGGGAGGGGCAGAGGCCAGCTGGAACAGCGGCCATTAGCCGCTGTCTCGGGAAAGCACACGCCGGCAGCCGACTGGTGCGCGTACCTTATTTCTGCTCATCGGAGGAGGTAAGTTACCAAACCAAAAAAAAAGGGCTACTTAGGCTAGATTTAGGGGTTGGGGTAGAGAGGGGAATAGGGAGGGAGTATAGGCAAGGGAGTAGGGAAGTTCCCTCCTAGTTTGATCCTTAATTGGAGTGGACTGGGAAGGAACTGGGAGAGGATCAATTGCATCACCACACGTATCAATGCAAAATGCGGCCCCTCCCCAGTGGGGGACATGCACACGCATGTTTTAAAATCTACCCCTTATGGGGATGTTAGAGGGTTGGCTAGTCAGCAGAGATGTCAATAAGGGTTTTTTTCATTACAGAAAGGGACTGCAACATGATTCAATTCAAAACATCTATCCGCCCAACCAGATTCCAGCATTTAGCTAAACTGAAGACCCCTGCACCCAACCTGACTAATCTGTCCACTACAAAAGAACGTTCTTTCATCATTGCTGGATCCAGACTATGGAACACCATGCCATCAGAATTACGACAGGAATATTGCTACAAAAAATTTAAACAAAACTTAAAAACCTGGCTTTTCAAAAAAGCCTACTATTATTGAACTGAGTCCTTGCTTTGCATTCTAGTTTAATCCCACAGACACTCATACTCTGATATTTATTCCTATTATACAAAGTTTTTTACATGGATTTGTATTCTTTCAGTTTTAATGTTTTAATATAAAGCAATATGCTGAATTAATGTTTGAATGTAAACCGAGGTGATGTTTCTTACGTGCCCCGGTATATAAAAAATCCGTAAATAAATAAATAAATAAATAAATAAATAAATTAGTACTGTGGTCATGGAGCTACAAGGGGAAAACTGCTGTAGTCATCCCTGAAGCTTACCTGCTGATTGAGATAATGTTTCTCTCTTCCACTGTCATGGTAATGGTCAGTAGCTTAAGGCTTCAGGGTTTTATTCAATTGTCAGAAAGAAGTAACCAGTAGGGATGTGAATCGTTTTTCAACGATTAAAATTATCGTCCGATAATGTTTATATCGTCTTAAATTGTTATAGAACACGATACAATAGAAATTCTAACGATTTATCGTTAAAAATCGTTAAATCGTGTTAGTGCGCACTAACTCGAGTTAGTGCGCACTAACTCCCCGTTAGTGCGCACTAACTCGATTTAGTGCGCACTAACTGAAAATGATACAAATAAACACTTTCCAGGTCACTGAAGGTCAGTTAGGAATGAATATGTGTTCCTATTGGCTGGCTGCCCTCTTATCTATTGATATTACCAAGGTTACCACTGAGGTGATGGTTGGGGGGATGGGAAATGGAACTGGAAACTAACGAACACCAACAGAAAATGAAACAAAGTGTTCACACTTCCCAGGTCAGTAAAGGTCACTTAGGAATGAATATGTATGTATGTATTCCTATTGGCTGGCTGTGCTCTTATCTATTGATGTTACCAATATGGTTGGGGGGATGTGAAATGGAAACAGTTGGAAGCTTGACAAAAAAAGTAATGTAATGATCAGCACTCACATGACTAGAACTTGTTTGTTTATTATTTTTGTTAGCAGGCACCTGAAATGCTAGGGCATGTTGAATTTGCCAATCACTGTGCATTTTAGAAAGGTGGTCCTGGCTGGAACTGTACACAGTTCAAATATATGTAATTGATTGTTGGTAAGTGTATTTTTTAAGTAGCCACACTGGCACCAGTATGTTTACTTTTCCTCCTACTTAACTCACTAGCTCAGCTTTGTAAGAAGGGCTTCTCTGCTTGTGTGTTGTTTTTGTTTGGTGTGAGGAGAGCAGAAACATCAGATCTTATTCAATCTACTACAGTCATCTCTTACAGTGCCCTATCCCTATTAATACCAGGAGTGTTGTGATCTTCCTGCACACAGTGCCCTAACCCTGATACCAGTCTGAGACAGCTCCCTCCCTGCATTACTAGTGAGAGGCTGGCTTCACAGACAGGGGGGAGCTGCCTGACCCTCACTCCTGACTTCCCCCATGTCCCAGCTAGTGAATGGTGTGTGGGTGAGGGGGGGGGGGAGGATGGTGAAGTCTGAGACAGCTCCCTCCCTGCATTACTAGTGAGAGGCTGGCTTCACAGACAGGGGGGAGCTGCCTGACCCTCACTCCTGACTTCCCCCATGTCCCAGCTAGTGAATGGTGTGTGGGTGAGGGGGGGGGGGAGGATGGTGAAGTCTGAGACAGCTCCCTCCCTGCATTACTAGTGAGAGGCTGGCTTCGCAGACAGGGGGGAGCTGCCTGACCCTCACTCCTGACTTCCCCCATGTCCCAGCTAGTGAATGGTGTGTGGGTGAGGGGGGGGGGAGGATGGTGAAGTCTGAGACAGCTCCCTCCCTGCATTACTAGTGAGAGGCTGGCTTCACAGACAGGGGGGAGCTGCCTGACCCTCACTCCTGACTTCCCCCATGTCCCAGCTAGTGAATGGTGTGTGGGTGAGGGGGGGGGGGGAGGATGGTGAAGTCTGAGACAGCTCCCTCCCTGCATTACTAGTGAGAGGCTGGCTTCGCAGACAGGGGGGAGCTGCCTGACCCTCACTCCTGACTTCCCCCATGTCCCAGCTAGTGAATGGTGTGTGGGTGAGGGGGGGGGGGGAGGATGGTGAAGTCTGAGACAGCTCCCTCCCTGCATTACTAGTGAGAGGCTGGCTTCACAGACAGGGGAGAGCTGCCTGACCCTCACTCCTGACTTCCCCCATGTCCCAGCTAGTGAATGGTGTGTGGGTGAGGGGAGGGGGAGGATGGTGAAGTCTGAGACAGCTCCCTCCCTGCATTACTAGTGAGAGGCTGGCTTCACAGACAGGGGGGAGCTGCCTGTCCCTCACTCCTGACTTCCCCCATGTCCCAGCTAGTGAATGGTGTGTGGGTGAGGGGGGGGGGGTGGATGGTGAAGTCTGAGACAGCTCCCTCCCTGCATTACTAGTGAGAGGCTGGCTTCACAGACAGGGGGGAGCTGCCTGACCCTCACTCCTGACTTCCCCCATGTCCCAGCTAGTGAATGGTGTGTGGGTAAGGGGGGGGGGAGGATGGTGAAGTCTGAGACAGCTCCCTCCCTGCATTACTAGTGAGAGGCTGGCTTCACAGACAGGGGGGAGCTGCCTGACCCTCACTCCTCTGGGGTATTGTGATCTTCCTGCACACAGTGCCCTATCCCTGATACCAGGGGTGTTGTGATCTTCCTGCATGCAGTGCCCTATCCCTCCCTATTAATACCAGGAGTGTTGTGATCTTCCTGCATGCAGTGCCCTATCCCTATTAATACCAGGAGTGTTGTGATCTTCCTGCATGCAGTGCCCTATCCCTGATATCGGGATGTGTGCAAGAAGATCACAACACCCCCGGTATCAGGAATAGGGCACTGTGTGCAGGAAGATCACAACACCCCCAGTATCAGGAATAGGGCACTGTGTGCAGGAAGATCACAACACCCCTGGTATTAGGGATAGGGCACTGTGTGCAGGAAGATCACAACACTCCTGGTATTAATAGGGATAGGGCACTGTGTGCAGGAAGATCACAATACCCCTGGTATCAGGGTTAGGGCACAAGTTCTAGTCACATTGACTGATCACATTACTTGTTTTGTCAAGCTACCAACTGTTTCCATTTCCCATCCCCCATATACTGTCAGTAGGAAACTTGGTAACATGAATAAATAAGAGGGCAGCCAATAGGAATACATATTCATTCCTAAACTGACCTTAACTGACCTGAAAAGTGTCAAATTGTATCATTTTCAGTTAGTGCGCACTAACTCCCAGTTAGTGCGCACTAACTCCCGTTAGTGCGCACTAACTCGAGTTAGTGCGCACTAATCGGAAAAAACGATTTTTAAACGATTTTTTAACTAAAAAATCGTGCCTAAGACGATTTTCTTGCCCTGCCACACGATTTCTATCGTTAAGACGATATGGAAAACGATTCACATCCCTAGTAACCAGATGGTAAATAGAATGAGATTTTATGTTTAAGGTGTTAAGCTTGCAGAGATGTGGTCAATTTCAAACAATAACACTTCACACCTTTTCTTTTGAACACATTAAATTTGTTAAATCTTTAAAATATTTCTCTTTTGTCTAAACACGACACTTTTACTAGCATTTAATTTTAGCACAAAGCATACTTCAAATCAGATATTTGTTTGTATTCCATCTTCAAACAAGTTACCCTCATTTGCTTTCCTTTAGACTTTTAAAAATCTGGAAATGGTTCTCTGTATGATTTGCAGGCATATATCAGATAAGTATTACTTTTTAAATGTAATTATTCTTTATTAACTGTATTATTTCAATTGTAATGTAAACCTTTATAAATTATTTTTTATGTTTCCTTTCTCCCTTTTTAGGTATTTGAACCCTCTAACTATGGATGCTTTTAGGTAAGTATATTTTATTTCCTCTCTCTATCTCTCTCTCCTTTTGTGTTTAAGTTCTGAAGTTTGTTCTCTCTTTTTTTTCTATGCTCCCTTCCTCTATCTTCTTTTCCTCTATGTTTCAATGTCTATTCCTCTATTTTGCTTTTCTCTTTATTTATGTGGCACTGTCTCTGTATATGGAGATTAGGCTGGTTTGCATTTCTGATGGTGTGCACACTTAGCTGAACCCTGAATAGACCAGGCTGCTCAGGTGCGAGGTTTGAATACCTGACATGGGTTCATAGGCTTGAGTTCTTGACCACAAGGATTCTCTTTAACTCTTTTCCCCTACTCTCCTATACTTTACAAACTCAAAAAAGAGGCTATTTCCTTGCACCGAACTACTTCTGAAAACTAGAGTTCCCTGGGTATGGTGTCTATGCCAGCTTATTGAAGTGAGAGTAGCTAACTCCCAAAAACAAAAGATAAGCAGAACATCCCTATTCTATACTGAAGAAGCATCAAGATGAGTGATGGAATGATTAGTTCAATACCAGTCATATGTCTCCAATCTTGCTATCCTTGTTTCTTCAAAGATATTATTTTTGAAAAAGTTTGGGACTTATTTTTGCAGGGAAACATCTTTCCTTAACTGTCTTTCTAAATATATGTATTCTTTGGAATTTTTACTCTTAATAATGTCTGTATGATTATATCATCCACTGACATATACAGTATTGTATTGAACCAAGTTATCCAGAAAAGATTCCTGACCAAATTCAATAAAGAAATTTTGCTCCTTGGGAAACAATATTTTTTGCTCTGAGATTAGTAATTCTGAAAATGTATTTGAAACTTTTTAGCGCCCACTGGCAGTAACTGGCATTACCCAGGGCTCACTTTACACACTGGTTTTAGATCACTGATCTTTTGGGACAATTGTAAACTTTTAACTAAACACCGGTCTTCTTTTACTTTGGTGTTGCTTCTAGTCAGAATTACCTGAAAAGATTCACCTTTATTTCTAATAAAGAATGTAATTTTTTTAAATGATTTAATTTTTTTTTATAAACTTTATTTTCCAAGTACTCTCTTTAATCTGTACATGCTAAAAATATTGGTTCACAATAATTACTTTTATTGTTTAACTACTCTCTTTCTCTTACCTTTTATTGGATTCTTTTTTGAAAAGCTAATCTCACACTCTCATTCTAGCCTCAGACAGGTGTTATATATAGTTGCTTTACTCCTTCTTTACTTTAACTGCCTTTTAAACAATTGTTAGGCCTTCCTGTACAGAGCTCAGGGCAAGTAAAGCTAATGTTCTCCCACATTCTCAACTACACAAACAGCTTTCCTAAAGATGATATTCCTACCTAGGTGATGATGTATAAAATAATAATCCCCATCTCCTCAGAGAATATTATGAAATCAATGTTGTTTAAACTTCTTTTCCCCTTGCCAATTACAAAATGCCTAAAGCAATTTTCTCCAAGATAAGAGCTTATTGATGATCTCCAGCCTTTCTACACATAGTGTTGAAATCCGAAAGTGGATCCTTGGGCCGACCCCTGCTGGGAAGTGGTCGGGAGGCAGACACGCACAGCCGTAGATGAACCTTCGCCTGGAAACCCGTGACGCCCCCAGAGGAGCTGTGAACGCCCGGGTCGCTAGGACTTAGGTGGCTTCACCCTGGAAGTCCGAGGTCCCCCCAGGAGGAGCCCGTAGGGACCCGGACCGCTGGGACTTAGGCGAGGACTGGCGTGGAAGGCCCGGACCGGAACTGGAACAGGCGTGAAGGCAGGAGAGAGAGACGCACCGTGAACAAGGCAGGCAGCTGGAGTCTGGAGCGAGAAAACAATCCGTGGTCAAGGCAGGCAGCAGGAATCAGAAGCGAGGAAACAATCCGTGGTCAAGGCAGGCAGCAGGAATCAGAAGCGAGAAGACAATCCGGGATCAAAGCAGGCAACAGGAAACTGGAAACTGGAATGCTGAGACTGACAAGCAGAAACAGGGGCACCTGGAGCAGCAACTAATCCACCGAAGTGAACTCGTTGCAAGGCAAAGTAGGAAGGAGTGAAGGCGACTTAAATTCCCCGCCGGTGCTGACGTCAGAGAGGGGGCGGTTCAGCACATCCGGGTGCTGGACCGTCAAAAGCCGGCCCCTCGCGCGCGCGCGCGTTCCCCTTCGGGGGCGGAGCCATCTCCCGAGCTCGGCAGCGTCCTCCACGAGGGAGGATCACCGCCATGCGGCCAGGCCGGCCCTGGCTCCCGCGGCTTGCGGCAGACCCCCGGACCCAGCTGAGGAGGTAGGAGCCCGGTCGCTGACGCGGCGACTGCGGCGATAACAGTACCCCCCTTCTTACGCCCCCTCCGCAGAGGCCCTGGCTTTCCGGGATTGTCCATATGAAATTGGTGTAGCAGTGACTTGTCCAAGATGTTCCGAGCCGGCTCCCAAGAATTCTCCTCGGGACCACAACCCTCCCAAGCCAAGAGGTATTCCCAACGACGGCCGTGGAAGCGGGTATCCAGGACTTCCCGTACTCGGTAAGTAGGATCCTCAGAGGAAGAAGATAGGGCATCCGTAGTTGGACGATGGAACCGTGAGAGTATCACAGGCTTCAGCAGGGAAACGTGGAACAAGTTATGTATGCGGAGAGAAGAGGGAAGGCGAAGCCGGTAAGAAACTAGTCCAATACGTTCTGCTATTTGAAAGGGACCGCAGTACCTAGGTGCCAACTTACGAGTTCGGTTAGGCAACTGGAGGTTTCTGGTACTCAACCATACCTTGGTGCCAGGTAGAAACACTGGGGCTGGCCGTCGGTGGCGATTGGCACTCCGTTGGGATTTCTCCGAGGCGGTGACAAGTCTCTGTTGAATTATTCTCCATTGCTGATGGAACTGACGGGCAACAGTCTGAGCGGCTGGCGAAGGAACAGAGATAGGAACAGGTACAGGAGGCCTCGGATGGTGACCAAATACTATCTGGAAGGGGGTTTGTCCAGTAGCTGCATGAGTATGATTGTTGTAGGCGAACTCGGCCCAAGGTAGCAGGGAAACCCAGTTAGTCCCTCTCTCGGAGATGAAACTTCGAAGGAAAGTTTTTAGCGACCGGTTCATGCGTTCAGTTTGTCCATTACTCTGCGGATGGAACGCTGTGGACAAATTCAGTTGCACCCCAAACTTTTTGCAAAGAGCACGCCAGAAACGGGCAGTAAACTGTGGCCCTCTGTCCGATACAATACTCTGCGGGAGACCATGGGGCCGAAAGATGTGCTGTGTGAATAGTAGCGCTAGCTCTGGTGCTGAAGGTAATTTAGGCAGAGGAACGAGATGAATCATTTTTGAGAAGCGGTCCACGGTAACCCATATTACCGAGTTACCCTCAGATACCGGCAAATCCACAACAAAATCCGTGGCGATATGGGACCACGGCTCCGTGGGTATGGGCAGTGGTTGCAGAAGACCCCAGGGTCGGCCATTGAGAGGTTTCTGTCTTGCACAGACCGGGCAGGAATCTACATATAACCGTACATCTTGTTGTATCTTGGGCCACCAATAGTAGCGATTTAGTAGATCGACAGTCCTCTCTCTTCCGGCGTGACCTCCGGAGAGGGAGTCGTGAGCCCAGACGAGAACTTTTTTGCGATCTCTGCGGGCCACCACTACTCGCCCAAGAGCAGATACAGTGATACTGGCTACCTGGATCCTGGCAGGATCGATGATATGCTGTGGAACCTCTTCTTTTTCTTCCTTTACTTCGCAACGGGACAAGGCATCCGCCCGAACGTTCTTTGAGGCTGGACGATATTTCAAAACGAAATCAAAGCGATTAAAAAAAAGCGACCAACGCGCTTGCCTGGGATTTAGGCGTTGGGCTTGATTCAGGAACTCTAAATTTTTGTGATCCATGTAAACGGTCACCGGATGAAGAGACCCTTCCAGCCATTGTCTCCATTCTTCCAGCGCCAATTTAATTGCTAGTAATTCCTTGTCCCCTATCCCGTAGTTGCCCTCAGCTGGAGAGAACTTCTTGGAAAAGTAGGAGCAGGGTAGGAGATGACCGGCACTAGAGTTCTGAGACAGGACTGCCCCTACGGCCATACTAGAGGCGTCCACCTCAACGAAGAAAGGCCGAGTCGGGTCTGGATGTCGTAAACAGGTGTCCTGGAGAAATGCCTCTTTTAAATCTTCAAAGGCTCTACAAGCCTCTTGAGGCCATACTCGAAGGTCCGCGCCCTTTCTGGTTAGAGCGGTTAGGGGCGCCACCAATCGGGAATACTGAGGAATGAAGTGTCGGTAGAAGTTTGCAAATCCTAGGAAACGTTGTAGAGCCTTTAGACCCACCGGCCGGGGCCATTTCCTGATGGCGGACACTTTGCTGGGATCCATACGGAATCCAGTCGCAGAGACAATATACCCTAAAAAGGGCAAGGCCTCTTGTTCAAAGAGACATTTCTCAAACTTTGCGTATAACTGATGATCCCGCAAGATCTGGAGGACTTGCCTAACGTGTTGCCGGTGGGAGACCAGATCAGGAGAGTGAATGAGGACGTCGTCTAAATACACGATTACGCATGAGTGCAGTAAATCCCGAAGAACCTCATTCATTAAGTGTTGAAACACGGCGGGAGCATTACACAAGCCGAATGGCATCACAAGGTATTCATAATGCCCGTCCCGGGTATTGAACGCCGTCTTCCATTCATCCCCGGGACGGATACGGACCAAATTGTACGCCCCTCGGAGATCCAGCTTCGTGAAAACTCGGGCTCCTTGAAGTCTGTCCAATAACTCAGGAATTAAAGGAAGTGGGTAGCGATTCTTCCTCGTAATGGCATTGAGTCCGCGGTAATCTATACACGGCCTCAAGGTACCATCCTTCTTGGCAACAAAAAAGAAACCCGCCCCTGCGGGAGACTTTGAAGGCCGGATGAACCCCTTCGCAAGATTTTCGGCAATATAATCTGACATAGCCCGAGTCTCAGGCTGAGACAAGGGGTATACTCTTCCACGAGGAGGGGTGGAGCCTGGAAGCAGGTCGATAGCGCAATCGAAAGGTCGATGCTGTGGTAACAGTTCTGCTTTCTCTTTGGAAAACACATCTACGAAGTCTGCATATGGAGACGGTAATAAGAGTCCGGTATTTGCCAGCAGAATCTGTTGTCCCTTCGTAGGTTGAATGCAAGAGTGGAAACATTTGGAGCTCCATCGGGTGATCTGGAAATCCTTCCAGCGGATCTCAGGCGAATGTTGCTGAAGCCAGGGTAAGCCAAGAACCACCGGGTGTACCGATCTTTCCAGAATCAAGAATGAAATCTTCTCGGTATGAAACAAGCCAGTCTGAAGAATAAGTGGTGTGGTAACCATGGAAATACGACCAGACAGGGGTGTGCCCTGAATCGAAGTAACCCTTAAGGGGGGTTCTCGAAGCTGTGTGGCGAGTTGAAGCTGTTGTACCAATTCCTTTGTAATAAAGTTCCCTCCAGCCCCGGAGTCGATGAGGGCCTGGGTCTGAAAAGAACCACCGGGATATCTCAAGGTCACTGGTACAGTACATTGAGGAGCTGCATGGAGACAGCCTAGGGAGCACTCCTCTCGAACCCCTAGGCGCGGGTGTTTTCCGCCCGTTCCTTGCATTGTGCAAGGAAATGACCTTTACCGCCACAGTACAGGCACAGCCTCAGGTCGCGACGACGCTGCCTCTCCTCGGGTGACAAAGAAGACCTCCCAAGTTGCATGGGCTCCTCCGTGGGAGTGTCAGTCGGAGCGTTGGGGCCCCGAGACCCCGAGTTCGCTGACCTGGAGGGCACAGAAGAGAATGAGGGCAATCGTCGGGAAGGACGCCCCTCCTTAGCTCTTTGTTGAAGCCGACGGTCAATGCGTCCTGCCAAGTCGATGAGGCCTTTAAGGTCCTCCGGCAGGTCGCGGGCCGCTAACTCGTCCTTGATCCGGGCTGCCAGACCCTCCAGGAACACGCCTCGGAGAGCATCATCTTGCCAGCCTACTTCTAGGGCGAGCGTGCGAAACTCCAAAGCATAATCTGCAAGAGGCCGCGAGCCCTGCCGGAGCTGGAGCAGTTCAGAGGTCGCAGAGGTCAGGCGTGCAGGTTCATCGAAGGCTGCCTTGAAATCCTCCACAAATCGACTTAAATTACTCAATGCTGGATCATTCTTCTCCCACATGGGAGATGCCCAATTCAATGCCCGCCCATCCAGGAGCGAAAAGATATAGGCCACTTTGACGCCATCCGATGGGAACTGATTGGGCAGGAGAGCAAAACGCACGAAACATTGGTTTAAAAAACCGCGGCAAGCCTTGGCATCTCCGGAATATCTGGACGGAGCCGGAAGCTGCGTGGGCGAATGGAGTGTTACCACTGGAACTGGTGCGGGTACAGGTACCGAAACCGGAGCCTGAGGTTCGGCGTCCAGGCGCATAGCCAAACGTTCCACGGTGGCGGCCAGGGAGTCTAACACTTGCTGTTGCTGGACCAGACGCTGAGCCAGACCCGGGATGGCCTGTAAGCCGGCGAGGTCTGCCGGATCCATGGCCTTGCAAACTGTTGAAATCCGAAAGTGGATCCTTGGGCCGACCCCTGCTGGGAAGTGGTCGGGAGGCAGACACGCACAGCCGTAGATGAACCTTCGCCTGGAAACCCGTGACGCCCCCAGAGGAGCTGTGAACGCCCGGGTCGCTAGGACTTAGGTGGCTTCACCCTGGAAGTCCGAGGTCCCCCCAGGAGGAGCCCGTAGGGACCCGGACCGCTGGGACTTAGGCGAGGACTGGCGTGGAAGGCCCGGACCGGAACTGGAACAGGCGTGAAGGCAGGAGAGAGAGACGCACCGTGAACAAGGCAGGCAGCTGGAGTCTGGAGCGAGAAAACAATCCGTGGTCAAGGCAGGCAGCAGGAATCAGAAGCGAGAAGACAATCCGGGATCAAAGCAGGCAACAGGAAACTGGAAACTGGAATGCTGAGACTGACAAGCAGAAACAGGGGCACCTGGAGCAGCAACTAATCCACCGAAGTGAACTCGTTGCAAGGCAAAGTAGGAAGGAGTGAAGGCGACTTAAATTCCCCACCGGTGCTGACGTCAGAGAGGGGGCGGTTCAGCACATCCGGGTGCTGGACCGTCAAAAGCCGGCCCCTCGCGCGCGCGCGCGCGTTCCCCTTCGGGGGCGGAGCCATCTCCCGAGCTCGGCAGCGTCCTCCACGAGGGAGGATCACCGCCATGCGGCCAGGCCGGCCCTGGCTCCCGCGGCTTGCGGCAGACCCCCGGACCCAGCTGAGGAGGTAGGAGCCCGGTCGCTGACGCGGCGACCGCGGCGATAACACATAGTCCCATACTTTATTTAACTTATTTTAAGCTGGCACTAAAATTGCCAACATGTTTGTGTTCTTAGAGAGGATAACTTTCAAACAGCTGCAAGCACCCCATTTGTGTATATATATGGTGTTTGATATTGACAAACTAGACAACACTTAACAATGGGCATGCAAAAATATTTCCTGTATTTTATAACCTACATATATATGATATGTACAGGTTATAACATACACACAAATGTACCCTGCAACATGCGTGCACATGTGAAAAAAAACTCATGAATACATAGAGGTAGATCTTCAAAACATACGCGCAAGCGAACAAAGGTACACCAGATTTTATAAGATACGTGCGTAGCCACGCGTATCTTATAAAATACGGGGTCGGTGCGTGCAAGGCTGCGCAAAATCGGCAGGCTGCGCGCGTCGAGCCGCCCAGCCTGCCTCCGTTCCCTCCAAGGCCGCTCCGAAATCGGAGCGGCCTCGGAGGGAACTTTCCTTCCGCGTCTCCCCACCTTCCCCTCCCTTCCCCTATCTACCCCACCCCCCAGCCCTACCTAAATCCCCCCCTACCTTTGTTGGGCAAGTTACGCCTGCTTGAAGCAGGCGTAACTTGTGCGCGCCGCCCCGGCATCCCCCGGCACAGGCCGCAGTGCCGGGGGACTCGGGACCGCCCTCCTGGCCCGCCCCCGAACCATCGCCATGCCCCCCGGACCCGCTCCGGACCGTCTCCTGCCCCCGGACACACCCCCGGACACGCCCCTTCCCGCCCCTTTTACGAAGCCCCGGGACTTACGCACATCCCGGGCTTTGCGCGCGCCGGCGGCCTATACTAAATAGGCGCGCAGGCGCGTGAGTGCCCTGCACGCGTAAATCCGGGAGGATTTACGCGCGCAGGGGTTTTAAAATTTACCCCATAGTGTTCTTATCTGGATAAATTCTGATTTATCTAGCTAAGTAGCAGCAAAGCTGGGCCTTGCCTGCACTGGGCGAATTTTCAAAGAGGCCCGGCCACATACGTAAACCATGGTATGCGCACAACTGACGGGCCTCTTCAAAGGAGCGGGCCGGGTGGCAGGGTCTGGGCAGGGAGGGGCGGGCCAGGACAGCACCATGGATCGCTGTCCCAAAGATTTGCGTACTAGCAGCCAGCTGGTGTGCACAACTTACTTCAGCCTGGGGACCTGAAGTAAGTTCTGCAACAAACCTAAAAAAAAAAAAATAGGTAGGGTTTAGGGGATGGGGAGGGGAGGCGAGGAGAGGAGAGGGGAAGGGGAAGGAAGGTTAGGTAGGAGGGAACTGGGAAAGGCCCAAATACATCACCGCACGGAAATTGCAAAAGCCCCCCCCCCCCCCTCCTTGCACATGCTGCCCACACATTTGCATTCAGATTATAAAATCTGGCGCGAATGTTATAAAATTGGCCCATCCATTATAAAATCTACCCCATATTTTTTAACATCTATCTATTTATCCCCTTAAGTACCTTGTGACATAGGATTTAAGTTAAGTTTTTTTCTCTAGTTTTTTCACATAAAAATTGCACAAGAAGGGTTTTGTTTTTTTTTACCTATGATGACATTTTTTTTTTTTACCTGCTCTCCAACATCTTTTCTGAGTGATTACTATTATTGGCAAGATGTCAGAGGTTTTCCCTTTCGTTCAGCAAAGATTTTGTGTTCCAGTGACCTTTATGGCTTTGGTATATTTATTTCTTCAATAATACAAACTTCCCTCTCCTAGGTTTTCCTGAACTCCCATGTGACTGGCAGGAGTACTGAGCACATGGCATGCTTATACATTTCTGGGGCTTCTCACCCACTGGAAGACTAATGCCAAAACATTTGGGGTTTCATGCTCACTGATCAACAATGCCTGCAGTTTTTGCCCTAAATGTCTTGCGATGTTTATGCCACTACTACTGCCGCTCCGTCCTTCTCTCAGTACCTTGGGGCATTGTTGCTTCTGCTGCTGCTGCTGCTTGGCCCCATTCTCAGTGCCTTGGAGTGTTGTTTATTTTTCATCAATTCATTTAACATGTTTTATATATCATCTTCCTGTTCAGTAAGAACATTCAAAGCAGTTAGCAATAGCTTAAGAATATCTGTGCAAAAAAAAACCAAAACAAAACAAAACAGAATGCACCAATACAAACATAATATAAAGATAAAACATTAAAAAAACAATCTCTTATTTCCTCTGCTGCTTCTCTCCACTCTCTTAGTGCCATTTGTTGCTTTAAGCTCTGTAACTGCTCCTCTGACCCTTTCTTGGCATTCAGGTTGTACAGCTGAAAAATCTATTTATTTCATTTCCTTTCTTTTATTATTATTAAGTAATTTTGTTTTAGTGCATTCTAAAGTTTTAGTATAGCCTAAAATTATCACACACTAAAGATTTTTAGCACACCAATTGAAACAAAATGAAACAAATGGCAGAACATCCCTAGGCACTGTTGACTCTTTTGTTATTGAACTACAACTCTCTGACCCCTAGTTTTATCAAAATGCTATAAATATAGTGAAAATAGCACCTGTGATAAAAAAAAAGGGGGGCATGGGGTCTAATTACTCTGCTCCAGCATCGTAATTTCCTCAAGGGGGCTATTTTTCACTTCTCATGCTGATTAATAAAGGCTGCATTGTACAAATCAGTTCCTCTTGTTATATTTTCATCCATTATAATGTCTACAAATGATTAGTGATGTCAGTCTTACTATGAATGCCTCAGAATGTTTCTGTTACAAGACCCCCTCCCCCCAACCCTCCGAAACACACCCGATTCAAAGTGCCCCTCTTCTATGGCGGTATATATAGAAAGAGAGAGAGTGTCAGATTGACATTACACACAGTCTCACTCTCCTCCCACTGGACTAGTTGTGTTATGGCCCTATTGCAAAATGATAAATGACCCTGTGCTGTTTATGCTGCTGCTTTTGTCCTGCTCCTCTCCCAATAGCTTTGGATGCTGATGCTGCCCTGCATGCTGTCTGTGCCATGGGGTTCTGTTGACTGCTGCCTTGCCCTTCTATCAGTGCCTTGGGGTGCTCTTGCCTGGGCTGCTGCTTTGAATCTCTCAAGGTATTAGGGTGCTATGGCCTCTACTTATGCTGTTCTACCCCTCTCTCAATGCCTTGGAATGGTGTTGCTTCTGCTACTGATGCCCTTTTCCTTTTAAGTGCCTTAGAATGCTGTTTTTACTGCTGTTGCTCCCCTGTCTTTGGGTGCTATTACCTCCTCTGATGTTGCCTTACCCCAATGTGGCTTGGTATTTTGTTCCTGCTGCTCTCCCACCCCCCCCTCCCCAAAAAAAAAAAAAAAGTGCCATAGGATGTTGTTGCCTTTTCTGCTGATGCTCTGCTTCTTTCTTGGTGCCTTGTGGTGCTGTTACCTCTGCTGCTGTTGCTGCTGCCATATTCCTCACTCAATGGCCTAGGAGCTGAAGCCACTGCTTCTATGGCTGGTAGCTGGGATCTATCCGTGCAGTGAAGAAACTGGATAGGCTGATTTTTTTCTGCTATCATCAGTATTGTGTAACAAATCTATGCAGAGACCTGAATGCCAGCCATGGATCTCCAAATGGCATTCCCCACTATGGTGACCACATTACTCTGGGCCCCTACCTACAGTGATCACTGAACAGTTTCTAGCAGTGATCATAGCACTTTTGGCTCTCATAGTGATCACTGGATTATAGGTCCCCTTTGTGGCAGATCTCCAAACTCAGGACCAAAAGCATGAGACCCTAGACATAGGATCACTAGAAGCAAGATCCAAAAACCTGAGATCCTGGACCTCAGGTCCCAGAACTGAAGCCCAGGATCTGGACTGCATATCATAGTACATCTGGTCCTTGATGGCACATTTAATTATTTCATCATAATGCTTTATCATGACCTCAAAAATCATTATTTTATTCCCAGGCTAGTGCTTCCCATGTAAATGACAGTCCAGTAAAATCAAAGGAAAATAAGATGAACTTTGTAGCTCTCTCTAATTTATTTATCATTTTTTCAAAATTTTAATGAAAACTGTAGATCCTCCTATAGCAATATATATGCAATTTATTTAGGCAGAAAGCACACTGCATGCTTCACAAGAAAGCATTCTGCATTTTCCTTCTGCATTCTTCTCATTTTCATGATCACAATAGCAAATTAGGTAAATCTAGATAAGACTCTTATAGAGAAACACACCTGAATATGATTATATATCCATACCAAAAAGGAAAGAATAAAGATTTATTACTATGTATCCATGCAGAGACTAGGCAAACACAAAAATGAATATATTTACCCAGTCTCTGAAAAACAACAGAATTGATTTGTTGGAGATGAAGAGATCCAAGTTTTGTGATCTGCAATCAAAAATTACATTCTATCTGGAAATTGTATCATAAATCACATTTTAGTTCATAAGAAACAAATGTTTTGAAGAGAGGTAGAGGATGAAAGAGAAAGAGAGAAAGATTCTGAGGGGCAGACCTTTTTTAGGCAAAAAAATAAATCATGCACTATGAATATCCAAAACTACAGATATAGTTGCCCCCCCAACCTAATGCTGCCCCAGGAATTGCTACAGAACCATACAAACATAGTTGACATACAGGTATACTTTTCCCATACAGAGGGTGAAGAACAATAATAATTAGTCAATTTCTATAGGTAAAATAGCATTTTACCTGTGGAAATGTCTTTCATTGTTGTCCTTTTTGAGGATTTGTTTTCCCAGGTTTCCACAAATACTTCCATTACTGAGCATAACCTTATAGTTTCCAGAGGAATACATGAGATGCTCTCTACAGAAATTGTATAAGGAGAAGAAAAGGTACTCAAAATGTCTGGGTGTGCATGCATATTTGCACAATAAAGAATATAATTTCATTTTAATTTATTGAATGTCTGTAATGCCTTCTCAGTGGGACTGCCTAAAGTGGTGTACAAATACATAAAATCTCAAGTAATATAAAGCGTAAATCTAACTAAATCTAACTACTAATTAAATGTAAAATATGAAAAATGTTCCTTCTCTTACAGAAGAAGAAGAGACAGGTGACAAACCGGATGAGGTGGATAACCAATAGGATGATAATGAAGATGATTATGATCCACAGGAAAAGACAGATGATTCAGATGTTCCAACAGAAAAGGCAGATAATCCAAAGGTTGAGCCAAAAGAAGACAGCGAAACCTTGATAAAAAATGTTCTTGTTTCTAGTTATTTTTTGTTAAGAATAGCCTATTAATGAGAGTCAATGAGAAAATATATTTTAATATAGAGAATTTTAATATATGGAAATAATTGTGGAAATGTAACTTTTCCATATATTAAAGACATCCTCTATCCCAGTTGCTATCTGTAGTAGGGGTGTGCATTCGGATTGACCGCATTAGTAAAACGCAACTCATATTTTTTTTTTACTTAAAAAATTGATTCGACATAAACGATCGGATTTCCCACATATCGAACATAGATATGTTCGATATGTGGGAAATCGCGATTGTTGAGCCAAAATAAAAATATAAACCCCCTCACCCTCCTTAATCCCCCCCCCCCGACTTACCACAACTCCCTGGTGATGGAGCGAGGAGTGAGGACACCATTTCTGCAATCCTTGGCGAGAAGCATGTGACGTCGGCGGCACGTCGAGTGACGACGGCGTCACGTGATTCCCGGCTCGTTCGCGCCGGACGGCTCGTTCGGCCCAAAAAGAACTTTTGGCCAGCTTGGGGGGGTCAGGAGGCCCCCCAAGCTGGCCAAAAGTTCTTTTTGGGCCGAACGAGCCGTCCGGCGCGAACGAGCCGGGAATCACGTGACGCCGTCATCACTCGACGTGCCGCCGACGTCACATGCTTCTCGCCAAGGATTGCAGAAATGGTGTCCTCACTCCTCGCTCGATCACCAGGGAGTTGTGGTAAGTCTGGGGGGGGATTAAGGAGGGTGAGGGGGTTTAAATTTTTTTTTTGCACATATGTACATATACCCAACTCATTGGATTTTTTTTATGTCCATATTGGCCGCAAGTGGGACCCCCTTTCGGACATAAAAAATATGAACATAAAATTTTGCTCTGCACATCCCTAATCTGTAGACACTTGACAACTTGTAGGATATTGCTTCTTATCCAAGTCAGTTTTTGTTGTAGTCGACATTGGTTCTTTATCATCTTGAACAGGTAAGCATACATGTTCTAATATTAAACCAACACCAAATGCATGTTCCCTCCTCCTCTTCCCTATGGTTTACCACAAAGTTTTACAATAACCTAAATAGCTACCCAAACAAGTAAGGCTGTTGCCCAAACATCTGTTGAGCCAGTTGCCTGAAACTCTGCCAACCTAGGTTGCAATGGTATTATTTCATAGGGATGTGCGAAGCCCAAACCTATTGATTTGGGCTTCGTTTTCGGCCCACTGTTCGGGCCTTTAAAATTCGGGGAGGCCTGAATTTTGGTTTAGCGCGCTAACATTTTTTTCGGGAGTTAGTGCGCACTAACCCCGAAACAAATTTTTCCCGAAATTTCAGGAAAAATTCCTTCAGGTTTTAGACTCCCCAATCCAGGAAGAATGAGCATCCCTATTACTAGACAGTACCCAATCACCACCAATCTGCTGGTATTGACCCAATTAGTTTCTTAGAATTTGTAGCCTGCTGATTCCAATCCAGTTATTTCATGTCCTGTGGTATAGATGAGTCATGCATTCTTTTATCTGTGTTTTATTTTTTTATCACCTTGCTGGACATTACCTGACCAACACCAAACTGCCAACATTTAGTTGATTAGTTTCTATGGAGTTGTAACCTGAATATTCCAACCCAGCAATGCTTTTTTTCATAGGTATAAAAGATGGGGGGGGGGGGGGGGCTGGGGAGGAAGAGGAGAGGAAAACATAAAATAAACTGCACCCTTCACCATTCAGAGACCTCTTGTAAATGTAAATTCTGTTGTTTATCTTGTCAGTGTTCTCATTCCTCTGCTAAAATATTATCCACCCTCTATCCCCATCCTTTTAAAATAATTACAAGTTTGAGAGCAGATACTTTCATACCATCTTTTGAATGCAACCTGCAATTTTTCAATGTAAGACAATTTTTGTTATTGTCTGTTTGTGGTTGGAATGTAAACCGTAGTGATAAGTAACTCTGTTATTTGAACTTCGGTATATAAAAGTTATAAATAAATAAATGTACTTGCATTTTTAGGGATTATTTTTTAATGACCTATTGAAGGAGAAATACTAGGGGTATGCAGGCAAAAAATATATGTTTCATTTAGTTTCATTACATATTGGTGGTGGGGGGCAGGGATTGGGGCATTTGGGGGGGGGGGGTTTAGGTTTTGGAAAATAGTGCACACTGTTTCTAAAAGGTTGGCATTGTCTATGTCATTTCAAATGAAAGCACAGCCCTAAAAACTACCTCTTTAAAACTGGTCACAATAAGTCTAATAAGAAAAGGTGCCACGTACAACTTGTTAGTTGACCTTGATTTTGGTATATCCAAGTGGAGTAATATCACAGCCTTACTTCTGTATTCAAGTCAAGGGAAAATCTTGCAAAGGAAATGAGGTTTAACTTGAAATAGGCCAGATCAATCCATAAGAATTACAACATCCATTGCAAACTGTGATCAGTAGGATTTTAAAAACCAATAGAAATTGCAGAATCCTGGCTAAAATGTTCACAGATCATAAAATCAATGAAATCACAAAATGTAGCTTGCCTTGGCCTTATTTTAATTGAGTTATAAAATATTAAAATGAGATAATCACAGCATTCAGTTTTTGTTTACTGCATCAAGATTCAGTTGAAGATTAAGTATTTTAATATAATAAGATTTTAACTTTAATACAGACATTTTCATACACAGATATAAGAAAAAGAGTTCATGAGTTTTAAGAACATTTAAGAATGCATCATTTTAGCAGCACTACACATCTGGGTCCAGATTATTAGAAGAGGAAAAGATAGACATATTGGATTGCATAGGTCAGAAAACAAGAAGAAGGGAAGACCTAGAGGCCGATATACTAAACTTCACTGCTGATGTTTGCAGTGGGGTAAGTATGCAAAGGGATTTGTGACTATGCTACTTTGGTATATCTATTTGTTATGTTATATAATATGTATTTATTATACTGTGCTGTCTTTTAAATTTGCAGATTATGTATATTTTATATTGGAAACCATTTAGTTGTGTTTTCTTTAAGTGGTAAATCAAAATCAATAAATAATAAAATTATTAATCATAATAATGCTATGTAAGGACAAAGCCAGCTTGATCAAAGATTTTAAAATGTATTAGACTGAGTGGCTAAAAAAAAAAATGATACAGGTCTCCTGAAGGCCCTCCAACCCACTATCTCCTCAACACAAGCCTTAGGTCTGTGCCAGGCCCAGCCAGGATCCAGCCTGAGCCCTCTGATGCTCTTCATAGTCAAAATTCCTACAGGGCCTGGACCTTCCTGGCTAAGCTTAGCCAGACCAAGCCAGGGCCTTCTCAGACCCCTACAACCCCCCCCCCCCCCCCATTTCACCTCCTAAAATATCACCAGGGCCAGGGAACTCTTAGGTTACTACTTACGTCTTCCATTGGATCCAGCACATTGCAAAGAGCAGAAGTGATCCTCACACACACCTGCCTGTTTCCATACATTTAAAAATAACAACACCGAAGTGACATCACCTCTGTGCCTGTCTCTGCGGCAGCCAGTGCAAGGTTGCACAGCCAGTACTGCAATTTTTAGACTCACAGAGATGCTTCTGCCTTTTACAATACACTGTTCCCCTACAGAAGAAGGAAGTAGGGGCTGGGAAGATCCCTTGGCCCCCAGAAATATTATAGGAGGTAGAATGAGGAGTAGAGGGCCTCCAGGAGGCCTTTGTTTTAGTTTTTCCCCCTCACAAATATCAAATTAGGAAAACGTTTTCGTCACAAGTCACTTTCTATTTGTATCATCTGGAATGAACCGAAAATGGCTTCAATTGTCCTGTCTTTAGTTTTCATTTCAATGAAATGGACATCCCTAACAGAAATGTTAAAGATTAAGGATTGTTAGATGAGAAGTCTGTGCCCTCATCTGTTTTGGTCTTCAAAAAGAAGCAGAAATATGAAAGGCTACCTTAAAAGATTTGAAGTCCTTGAAAAGAGGCAGAGGGAAAGATGGCTGAGTCCTTGGACTATATTTCTCATGAATACTAGTAGGGAAGAAGATGATCACCTGTCAAAAGGTCTTGAGGATGTGAGCAGGGAGAGGAGATTTCCAGGTGCACATGATAAATTAAGAATTAGAGAAAAGCAGACTATGGGCAGGAGCAGGAGATTGGAACAGTTTGACAAAGAAGAAAGTAAGGAACTTGAACTCTTAGAAGGTCCTATCTTACCCGAAGAAGGAGAGATGGACTTTTTGAATAACTCAGAGCTCTAAGATTTGGTGGTACCTATTTATTAGGAGTAAAGTTAAATGTGAATTTGAATTAAAAACTGCATATTGTAAAGTATTAATGAAAAGGGTAACTCTGCTGGGGTACCAGCTGAGCAGTTGATGACAATTGTATCTATAGAATTAGAAACTACTGAGGGATGTGGTGAAATGAAATAAAATTTCTTGGTAAAATGCAGGTAAGACTGGTGCAATCTAACTTCATAATCATCCCTGCAACTTGCTCTGCAGTATCTAAAACTGAACAGTGAACTTTTACTGTGTTTTCTCAATTAACTGCTGCTTAGAGCAGTGCAATTACATTTGAGTGTTTGGAAGGAAAAAACCTGTGTGGACCTTTGCTGTGTTTGGATTTGAACAGTAATCTTTACCAAACTTTTACAGTTAACTAGTTTTCAAGGAGAATGCTCATTTTTAGACTTTTTTTTTAGATAAATTCTATATTTATTGACAGGATAATTTCCTTTCTTGGATTTTGTGATGTGAATCAACCAGTGGAAGCACAAGCTGTGCAACTCAGTTGAATCATTATGGATGTTGTTTATATGAGAAGAATAGACCAAGTGGTATTTCTATCTGAAGGAGACTGGCACATGACAATTGTAATCTCAAGTGCTGTACTTTGGGGCAATTTAGCTGTCAGTAAATTGGGTCCTATGTACTAACATTTTTACTTATGGACACTTACTTATGGGAGAAAACCTTTCTTTTGTGGGTCCCTTGCAATATAATATATTCAAAATGGGATTAAGCATGAAAAGAAAATGATTTCTTAATATTTTCATCAACATTATTCAGTGAAACCTGCACTTGAGACCACCTGCCAGTTAAAAACATTACCCCATTAGTTTGCATATGGCACACATTTATTTCTGCATAGGATCACAAAAAAGGTGTTTTTATGTGTGAAATTTGTATAGCATTTGCAATAGCTACTCATTTGGGCTCTGTGCACTAAAATCCATGCTGAAATGCTTTAGAATGTAACTGGTAACACTTTAACTATGCATTCAAAAACAGAGCTTATACTGGACAATGCAGTACATTTTTTAGCGTGCCAACTAAATATATTGGGCCCAATATTCAGAAAGGCCAGGTAAGTTATCTGGCTAAAGTTAACCAAATAACTTGTCCTGGATATTCAGTAGGATAAATGTCCCACTGAATATCCCTGGCTAACTTTAGCCAGATAACTTTAAAACTGACCGGCCAGATTTTGAATATCACTATTTATAAACTTATCCAGCTATCATTAGCTGGGTAAGAAGAAAGTTTTTATAATAGTCTTCCTAGCAACATGCTGTAGCTCCATTGATTTTAAGGAATCAAATTGTAGGTTTATGTGGCCATGCTTAGCAAATTCATGGTGCAAAGCATAGAGGTAGAAGTTTAAAAAAAGTCATCATGCTTGAGAAGACCTGAAATAAAATTATAATGAACTTCAGTCAACCTTTTCCATAGGCACCACAATATAAATGGGAGAAACCCGTCCACCTAATTGATTGTCTCACTTTTCTGAGAATACATATATCCTAATCCCGTCCAGAAGGAGCACATGCCTATCAGCAAAGTTAAAACTGATACTGAAGTTTTCTAACAAATCATTGAAAAAGAAAACTTCAGAAATGGAAGATTGATAGCATAAATAAAGTAAGAAAAATAACTGGCAATGCACAATAAAGCTTTGCAACAGAAACTGCTGGTTTCAGTTCAACAATCACACCATTGTATCATCAATCAAAGAGCCATTTTAAATCAGACAGCGCAACTAAAAAGTGCTTAGTGGAGAGCAGTGTATTGCAGTTGTATTTTAGTTGATTCTATGACCCTTCTGCACCACGCACTACATGAGTTCTCTGGTTGCTGCATTTTTGTTCACGCATTTGTAGAAGAATTACATACAATTTCCTAAAGTACCTATTGGATACCAAGTGAAAGAAAAGGCACTGCTAGAGCACAGCACATTTTACATAATATATAATTATAAAGAAATTAGCTTATACCCGTTGAAATTTCACTGGAGAACTTTTAATATAGTAAAAGTAGAAGATGCTGGTTTGGAAGTAGTAAATGGAAGAGGTGTTTGTTTTGTTATAAGAGGTGTGTGTTGTGTGTGAGATAACAGACTTTGCACCTGGATCACAGTAGTAGCCTACCACGACCTGGGCCTGGTGCTTCTGGCATCGCTAAGCACTTAATTTCTAGCATATGCTTCTGGAATGGCACTTCTGTAATCATGCTAGAAGAATACGCTGGAAACTGTGCTTAAGTGATGCCGGAAGTGCTGGACCTGGGTCACGTTGGGCCACTACTATGATCCAGGTGAAGAATAAAAGCTATTTAAGGTAGTAGGGCAGTAGGAGGGTAGGGAATTTGGGTGGGGGAAGGTAGTGGACCCTGGAGTTTTGAATTCTTGTGAAATGCTGGTGGGACCTGGGAGCCAGGGGAGGGTTGGGACCAGCCTCAGAGGTTATATTTTAAAATCAGATGGAGGGAGTTTTGGAGGGAGGGAGCTATAGGATCGACCCAGCAGGACAGAGAATTTGGATCTCAGGTGGGAAAGAGGCAGGAAGACCTCTTAGGGTCAGTAGGCCCATGATAGAAGGTTCTAGTATATCTGCAGATGGCTGAGAGTTGCTGCACATCTTAAAGGCTGAGCACTGAATAAATATTCCAATGCATCTTTTAAGAAAGGTTTTAAAGCAACCTGCGATTAAAGGTGAAAACTAAAATGGTCCCTCCAGTCCGCCCAGGTGGAACTTCCACCACTTTGGGGAGATGTTCATCTAAATTCCAACATATAACCCCAAACAGCTTATTTATTTATTTAGAAAATTTATATACCGATGAACGTTGGGAACATCTCATCATCAGTTTACATTAAAACAAAATTATAGCTAACCGAGCTTTACATAGAAATTGGAACTAAATGTAAAAAGGAACGGAACAGATAATTAAAAAACAAGACAGAATCAACAGTTAACTTATGAAGGGTATTAACTGAAAAGGGAGCAATAAAATATAATATAGGGGAAAGAAGAGGGGAGCTATTTACAGGAAAAGCTTCCCTCCATATCTTCCCCCCCCCAAGTTATTTTTCTTTATCTCGCAACCCTTTTTGCTACCACTGCCCTCCATATCTGACAATATGCTCCAAATCTGCCACAGTTATGGCTTCCATCATCTCTGCTAATAGGCCGTTTCCGGCCTTGCAAATACTTGTTTTTTACATCGCTCCATGGTGAGACCGCACCTTGAATACTGTGTACAATTCTGGTCACCGCATCTCAAAAAAGATATAATTGTGATGAAGAAGGTACAGAGAAGGGCAACCAAAATGATAAAGGGAATGGAACAGCTCCCCTGTGAGGAAAGACTAAAGAGGTTAGGACTTTTCAGCTTGGAGAAGAGACAGCTGAGGGGGGATATGATAGAGGTGTTTAAAATCATGAGAGGTCTAGAATGGGTAGATGTGAATCGGTTTTTTACTCTTTTGGATAATAGAAAGAATAAGGGGCACTCCATGAAGTTAGCATGTGGCACATTTAAAACTAATCTGAGAAAGTTCTTTTTCACTCAATGCACAATTAAACTCTGGAATTTGTTGCCAGAAGATGTGGTTAGTGCAGTTAGTATAGCTGTGTTTAAAAAATAATTGGATAAATTCTTGGAGGAGAAGTCCATTACCTGCTATTAATTAAGTTAACTTAGATAATAACCACTGCTATTACTAGCAACCGTAACATGGAATAGATTTCGTTTTCGGAGACTTGCCAGGCTCTTATGGCCTGGATTGGTCACTGTTGGAAACAGGATGCTGGGCTTGATGGACCCTTGGTCTGACCCAGAATGGCATGTTCTTATGTTCTTATACTTAAATCAACACCAGGCCCTTTCCTATATCGTATTAAAAAGTTTTTCCAATAATTCTAACAGTCACCAATTTTAATGAGGCTGTTGTGAATAATTTGGCCTTCCCATTGTTACATGTGCCGGCCGCAGCAGACCCACGGCCCAGCTCCCTCACCTCTCTCTGGTGAATCCAGTGCCTGGTTCCTTTTCCCTGGCGGTGGTGGGCCGCCGGATCCATCCTCGGGCTGCCCCCAGTGCCTCAGCTACAGATTCCTGTGTTCCGCGGTGGGCCTCTCCGCTTGGCCCACAGAGAGATGCCGCCATCCAGCGCCACACCCCTACCTAGGCACACGTGCATCACTGATACTTATGAAGGGCCCGCGGCGGGAACTTGGCCATGGCCCCGGATGATGGTGATGATGTCGCCAAAGATTCGGTACTTAAGGTTGGGCTCGGCTTCCAATGATTGCCTTTGCAACAGGTCTCCACGCTGGTCGCGTAGTCGTTGCCTCCTATTGATCCTCCTGTGTTCCTGGTTCCCGATCCTTGTTAGTTCCTATTCCTGTTCTCCTTTGTTCCTGTGTTCCTGATTCCTAACCTTTCATCGGATTGCTTTCTCAGACGACTCCTGCATTGCCTGACTACGCCATTGACCCTCTCCAAGCCCGGACCTCTGCATTGCCTGATTACACCATTGACCCTCTCCAAGCCCAGACCTCTGCATTGCCTGACTACGCCATTGACACTCTCCAAGCCCGGACTTCTGCATTGCCTGACTACACCATTGACTCTCTCTAAGCCCAGACCTCTGCATTGCCTGACTACACCATTGACCCTCTCCAAGCCCGGACCTCTAAATTGCCTGACTATGCCTTTGACTCTCTCCAAGCCCGGACCTCTGCATTGTCTGACTACGTTAATGACTCTTTCTTCTTCCAGACCTCAGCCTTGTCTTGCCACCACCTCTTGATTGCCGCCAGCCCTGACTCCAGCTTGCTCTACGACATCTCTTCAGTTTACATCCTGGATTTGTCCCATTCAGGCTTCGGCCTGTTCTTGCTCGGGGGCCCCCTGTCTGACTTTGGTTCTATTGGTGCCCGGGTCTCCGGGACTCAGCCTCGTCCAGTACAGACTTCTCCATTCCACTGTTGCTGCCTCTGGGCTGACCTCTCTGTCTATCCATCAACGATGACAATCAGAGGCCCACCTAAGTCCTGCTGGCCCCGGTACCCAAAGCTCAACCCACGGGGAACAAGGGCTGGTATTGGTGAAGCGCCAGATGGCCTCCGTCCTTCAGCTCACTCCACCTGCCAACAGTGGGGACCCATAGGATTCCTCCTACAAGTAGTGTCAACCCCACCTCGGCCCAAGGGTCCACCTCCGGTGCAACACCCATCTCATTGAAGTTTGGTTTTAGCCATGGTCCCTCCATAAGGTCACCCCAAACTTCCTGAAAGCCCAATGTTGTTGTAA